>NC_061118.1:30049624-30051359 GCF_002878395.1 Capsicum annuum | reverse complement strand
ATCCTGAGCATGTCAAAGGTATCGTTCTCTTTTGATTTAATCCTTATTGCTATGTTTATCTTGTCTTGTGTGTTTTCTATGATATCCAAAAAAATCTAGAATGGAGTATATGATTGGGCAAGATGATTTTTCTCTATATACTCATTTTCATAGTATTCTTGACCTACCTATCAACATTCGAGGACGAATGTTTCCAAGGGGGAGATGATGTGATGCCCCAAAAAAATTTTCCATTAAGATCTCGGATGAAAATGTGTTGAATTCTGTTCTTTATCGTGATTAATAATTTTTTTGTGTGGAATTTCTGGATATGCGACCTGTCATTGCGTAGAGCATCAAATAATCTTTCCAACAATATGTGGATCATCCAAAATGGACACTCGAGCGATGAGTTATGATCATTCTGATCTAACTGTGAATAGTGGTGAACAGTAAATGTGCAGGAAAAAAATACTGAGGCCCGGTGAATTTTAGGGTCAACTTCAAAAGATCATAAATCCTTGTACATAATGATCTTTGTGAGCTACTATATATCAACAGAAACCTCTAAATGTCTTCTTTCCAATGAAATTGGTTTCATCCAATTTGACCATCGGAGAAAAAAGTTATGATCGATCAACTTCAGCCTATCAAAACAGTCCACCAAAGGACAGATTTGACATTATTTAATTTTTAAGGGTATTTTGGTCATTCCCACTCCAATCCATCCGGGTAAATCATAGATTTAAGTCCATTAAGAGCATTCAATAGCTAATTTTGCTCCAAACTTTCCTAAGGCTCAAACCCCAACCCTACTCCAAATTTCATTTTCTATGTCTCTTGATTGAACCGTAGAAATTTCAAATTGATTTGGGATTTGAGTTGATCATGTTAAGGGCTTCGAGAAGCACCCTTTATTTTCGTGAATAAAGTTTCGGAGTTGGAAGTTCATATTCATCTTTCATTTTTATGTATGTGGGGTTTTGAATAAGATTATCCTTTCGATCTTGTGCCCGGTATTTTTGTTGAATTACATTGACATGAGATTTTACATATTTTATCATGAATTGGAAATATGGTTTTATATCTTATATTATTGTCCATGAGCTATGGGATTATATCATCCAATATGTGTATGATGTTGAGATGAAATTATGTCCAAATAGTACTTGATTATGAGAGCATGATGATTTAATTTGTTAAGCCTTGATTTATACTATCATTCCACTATTTTATTATTATAAATTTATAATTGATATTGGAAATTCTATATCCCTACTATGGGTTGATGTATCAAGTACCTTTAAATGAGAGTTGGATGACAAATTGAGAAATGTTGATACTGAAGTTGCAATGAGTCTTGGTATTTTCCGGATGGTTTTGATGAGTTAAATTGTTCAAAATATTTTGTATTGAGTCTTCATATGATTGTACAAATGTCAAGTCGGTTATGGTTCAATGCATTGATACCTTGTTGAAGTTGAAGAAGATTAAAATGTTTTGAGCTAAAATGTGTTGAGTTAGGAATCCACAAATTGATATGATTTGGTAAATGAGAAAGAGATTTGATTTGGTCTTTATGATAGACCATTGTGATGTTGTGGTGGATTTCCTAACGCGTTTTGAGCTTGTCGGGGAGTAGTACTTAGCACCGAGAGGGAAATTTGGTATTTCCTCAAACCTATGTGCCACCGTAGGGTTGTTTGATGATGATATTATTGGCCAGAGAGCCCGATTGTGATTATTGCATTTTTAA
>NC_061118.1:29943097-30049524 GCF_002878395.1 Capsicum annuum | reverse complement strand
AACAACCCTACGGTGGCACATAGGGTTGTTTGATGATGATATTATTGGCCAGAGAGCCCGATTGTGATTATTGCAGTTTTAAGGTCGTACTCCCTGGCAAAGAGTATGACGCTCCCGCCAAATGGGGTTTCAAAGATTGGTATTCCACATAGCTCACCTGGGGTTGTCGGTTATAGGAAACTCCCCTGTCCATAAGAGTCATGTTTATTGAAATACCGAGTCACTCCGAGTTTTGATGTGGTAAGTCAAGTTGCCTATGATGATCTATAATGATTTATGAGGTTTTTCTCCTACATTTACTATCTAAGATGTTATGAGTTTCATGATTCAATGTCACTCAAGCCAGTTGTGTCATTATGGTCCGTACGTACGTTTTTTTTTGAAATTTATGATATTATTTATATTTTGAATGCGCCCCCACATACTTAGTATGTATCTTGTACTGACCCATAAATTTATCTATGGGCTACATTCTTACCATGATGTAGGTTCAGGTACTCATCCACAAACGCGACAGTGATATCTGAGTGCCGCATCTACGTTCCTTCAATGGTGAGTCCTCATGGTTTGAGGACTAAGTATCTAGTTTTGGTGCTGTTGTTTTGTGATCCCTTTGGTCTGTTGAGTCGTTTGGGGGTTTGTCCCAATGGCTCATTGATTTTTCTATATAGAGGCTATGTAACACTAATGTATTGTTGGGTTGGTTTGTGTATAGACATTCCATATATGTACAGTCTAACGATATTCCGTGCCATGTGCGATGTGATATGATATGTACTTATATATATATCCTTAGCGTAGCGTGTATGTTGTTGTGTTGGAACCCAAGGGTAGTGTTTTGGCTTAAAGGGTTAGCTTGAGGATACGTGTAGCCTTGGGCACCGTGTGGCATCTCGAGATGATATTTCGGGGCGTTACAGGCATGAACCACCAAAACATACGCAAGAACTTACCAAGGTTGCAAACAACACTAGTAATAGCAAAATCACTAGAGACTCTGAGAAATGTAACTTTAGCCGGAAACTGATCAATCAAACACTCCATCTTGGCAAAGAATACCCATAGGCATATATCACCAAGGAGAAGCACCGACCAAGCCTTATTAGGCCAAACAAATTTTGAAATGATGATTTTCTAAATCCTCATAAGTAGGATAGTTTTAACTCAATCAACCCATGAAACACCTTGTTGAGGAAGAAAGTACCAATAACGATACCAATGCCAAGGTGAAAAGCACTACAAATAATAAACAAGGGAACTCAAGTTAAAGAATTTCTAATTTTCCAACTTAAGAAATGGTCATAGGAAAGATCATCTATTTCTAACTCTCTGCTCTACTTAAATAAGAACTACATCGCAGCAAAAATGAAGTATCAACTGCACACTAATACAAGAGTAAACCACCACCAGAAGATAAACCTAACAAACCAAAAAAATAAATCCAGGACTCCTCGACATCAATAACAAAATAACTATTAGGCGATGAAATCGGAAGAACAGACCCCAAACTGGTCAACCTCAGAAATGGGCTACATAAAGAGGGATAGCCAACGCTAAAACCTTTGCAACCCAGGAGGCAAGTCCAAGAATCCCAAATTCAAAAACACGCAATAAAACAAAATCGCCAACTCTAGAACCATAACAAAACCATAGAAGGTCAAATTACCTTTAATACCATAATTCACTCAACAACCGATCTTGCATTCTTAGCAGAAGAAGAAAATAACCGACATTATCTCATACAATGGTGAAAATAGCCAACAAATTTAGCTTTCCAAGACAACGAATAAGACCTTCAAAGAAGAGAAAACTCTATCTTGATACTAATAGTTTACAAAATGAGGATGATTTTCATCAAATAATGACATCAATAAAAACTACAATTTAAAAATCAATATAAGGGAATATGCGGTACAAAAATGAAAATAATTAGAAATTACAAATCTAGGGCAACTATAAGGCCAATATGCTAAGGTAAATATGACATGAAATGAAATACTACACACAAAAGGGGAAAAAATCAATACAGATCCAGTACATGAACTACTAAAAGAAATAACTTATGGGGGTAGCCATATCATCATTAACTCATATCAGGGCACACAACAATTAATATAAATTCTTTGAAGGAATATAATCATTAATGGGTACGAGAACTTCATTAAACACAAATAAAAAGGTAAAGGCAAGAAATTAAAGTGCACCTATCATGATGAAATCTGTAGTCACATGTATGATGAGTCCAAGGGAGAAAAAGTCTAAGAGTGTCCAAACTTGGAAAAACTGACTGAATCATCAACTGAGGTGCTAATTACACTATCTCTAACTGACATGATGAGACAGGCCTGAATAATTTGAATGACTAGGGATCCCATATCGGGACACTCTTTTGATTAGTGACCAGTCACTCAATAGTCATAAAAAACCGCCAGAATCTTTAACCTAGAAAAAAATATGAGATGACCCCAACTGACTGTCCAACTGATGCCGAGAGTACTTCATACTTAAATGACCATCCTCCCTGTAATCATAACATACCTCAAGAACTTAATATTAGTAGGGAGCAAATGCTAACTCTTTTTGAAATAGCCAAATAACATCTGTAGCACCCTCTAGACTGATAACCTATATCGCCACAACAAAAATAAGCTCCTGGAATACTCCAAGGTGCTACAAACTCTAATATTGAATGGCCTCCATATCCTAAAGACCTATACTAAAAATGTCATAAGGTTCAATAGGAACTCTGCCCAAAATAATCACCATGACTAATCTGAGAGCCACACATAGTCTAAAATGCTACCTGTGTAGAATTAATAGATTATAAGTAACATTGATCTTTGCCGGAAGGATCCACACACATAGATGGAATATCAATAGCATTGGACTGATAACATAGCCTCTTACCACTATCTCTATAAGTCTCCATACATACTCTTTATATCCATCGTGTGATCAACAAATAAAAAAATGCCCAACTGCTATCAAGTACTTCGATGCCAAGTGAAGTGGCAGTGCTAATACTCTAATAAATCCATACATCATATAATGATTTGAAGGATATAGCATAGTAATATTCCTAGCCTACTAAAGAAACCTAATCAGATACTCTAAAACTAAAAAGGAACCCTAATAAACACCAATAAACCCAACTCTAGCTTGACATATGCTTGATGAACCGAATGTCATCGCTTGTTGTTATGTATCCAAAAAAAGACTTGGGATCCCCATTGCTGAACATCGACAGGTTATAGCTCTCACAAATTCTACCAGAGCTTGTGATGGACCTAAATTCTCTAGCGGACGTTGAAGTTTTACAATATCCATCCATGACTCCATACTATGATGCTATACTGAAGCTCTAAGAATACATACAAAAGTTTCATCTACATCATTAAGAAACTTGTATCATCCATCTGGGATAGAATAAAGTCAAATAATATATTGGAAATTCATAGAAATATGGAGACAAGATAAAGAGTTAAGAACAAAACTTCCTATGAATACACTATAGACTCTAAAAGATAGGTTACATAAGTCTCTGCAATACACTTTCATACACTTAGCTCATGTACCAACAGACCTATAAACCTAGGCTCTAATACCAATTTATTATGACCTAATTTCTAAAGTAATGATGGAACCTATAATAACCCACTAGTAGGTAAGCCTGCTTATAGTCCAGAACTACTAGTAATGAACTATTAAGAGAAATTAAAGAATAAAGTGGAAAAATATAATAAAAATGCTAAAATACATTATATAGACTAAAAATTAGGAAATCAACATGAGAGGTCCTATAGACTACAATATGAAGTGTTGAATGAATACACTGGTACAACCCATTCCTAAATACAATATTTTGATTTGTCCAGTACATATGAAGGAGAATAGAAATACTTTGAACCACAAGTGCTCACCCTATGTCTCTGAACCATAGCTGCTCCACATGGCACACACAACAATAGTGAGAATTGATACTATAATCTACATGTTACAAAAGTATGATATGAGTACCAAGCACATAGCACTCAGCGAGCAACTTTCTAATAACCTCTAATGATAACACAAATATAAGTATCATTTAAGAAAGAATGTACACTTCTCTGCGATATCCAACAACAACATCGTAATGCTATGGTGACTATAAGGATAAACTATCTTATTCTAGTCATACCTAGAAACTTAATAATCATATTGTATATTACTAACTAATATATGAATAAATAGAAGAAGGATGATATGTAGTAGTATACAAGGCCCAAAAATAGATACACAATATGAATAAGTGAAAGAAGGGAGGGATATATGATAATAACATACTACAGATGGATATATATACATAAACAAGGCCAATTCAAGGTACAACTTAAGTCATTACACTAGAATCCCAAGGCCTCCAAATCATAGTATGAACTATTGATAATATAATTAGGGTCTCTGATCCATATTTCTAAACATGAGATAATTATTATAATGAAGAAACCATAATAAAATGAATACGAATATTAGAGTCCAAAGCCATAATTCCTAGCTAATGCAAAATCGTCTGTAGTAATATAGTTTTAAGATAAAGGAATCAAAATCATACCTCAAGCCTTAATACCAGTCCAATAATCAACTTGTCATGAACTAACCATAATAACAATAACAATATAAAGTAACTAGCTAGCCCAAACATATAATACCTAACCTAGACTTTAATAAACCCTCATCGCCATAGGCTTAAAAGGTCTAAACAACACATAAAACACCAAAATCCATACATATCACCTATACCTATGAAAATACCCATAATTCTAAAATATATAGGTTCATACTAGTGATTGGAAATGCACATGCATGAATGAATGAAAGGAGAATCCATAATACTTTAACCATTATATCACCATCAATCGCTGGAAATGAAATAAAACTCATATCATTAATATCATAAATCATTGAACTTGAACTGGAGATCATATCCTCAATATCATCAATAATATACTTTTCCTAGTAACATATATTTATATTAACATATTAAATTATAACACCCTATATTGTTTATGTACTTGTTCTACTTATATAGAACTTGATATAGCCTTGTGCTATAGGTAATGAACGAGATTTGTTATATGAGTATTGATGGGTAAATGGAGTTCTAGATACTGCCCATAGATTTTAATGCGACACAACCAAGTTAACATCGATACAACTATTTACCTGGGAATTGTAAGCCGGTATTTGAATCTAATTTTAAAGTTACCAAGTATATAGAAGTTTTAAGTTATATTAATGAGATTATGAACTGAATATAGAATAATTTAATGGGGTTGTTAATTAACTTAATTAAGCTAGTAGGTGAGTCACCTACCTGAGCTATATGAACCAAGTAGATGGGCCAAGGTCATAGATTAAATTTTGGCCTATATTAGTGTACGTATTTTCTCCCAAACTAAATAATAGAGGAATAAAATTTATAAAAAGCCTAATACTTAAATCTTCTAAGGCTATATTTAATTGAGCCCAACAATGAATTAAGCAAGTAAGTGCATCACCTACTCTACCTAAATTTTTGCTGGACATAGGGTAAAAAGAGAGGTTATAGAGGAGTCCATATATGACCAATAACTTGGTATTTTTATTCACTTTAAACACAATTTCCACCCTTTCAACTTTAGCTTTCTCCTTTTTCCATCAAGGCTTAGAGAAACATCCCTAAAATTTCTTCTAGGGTTCTTAAAGATACCCTCAACTTTGTAAGACAAGGTAAGTGAAAAAATTTAAGTTTTACCTTAATTCTTTCATAAAAGATTAGAAAGCATGCTACAAATGCTTAATTATAAATAAATGGAAGAATACAAAATAAGCTACCTTTTCACTTTTCCTTGTTATTGAGAGACTTCTCTTTTCTTCATTGGTTTAAAGTGTGAAGGAAAGTTCAAGTTGTTGAAGAATTCAAGTTAAAAATATTAGTTTAAAGAAATTTAGATAAGGTGATTGATCAATTTTATCCTTGTAATATATGAATTAGAAAAAGAATTATGGATGTGTTGTTATAAAGAACTCAAGGGATAATAAGTTCAATATTTGGTTTCTACGACAAAGGTTATGTTAAGGCCATTTTGTAGACTATTATATGTGTATATGTTAGAGTCTACCGAGTTGGTGTTTGGGAAGGGTGTGAATAGTTTGTATTGAAATATAGAAGAAGGAAGCAATGGTACACCACTGAACTAATTGTTGTATATGTTTATTTTCCCCAATCTTTTGTATACTTTTTGAGGGTGTAATAAGGACAAAGTTTATTTGGGGGATCTTTTAAGAATTTGTATGGTAGGTTGATGTTATTTGAGGCGAATAGGGTTAAAATAATACCCTTGATTGATAAATTAAGGAATAAATGCTAGGCTGTTATTTTAGTAAAGTTAAATAGCCCAAATGTATTGGTTAGTTACTGATACTAGTTTTACCATATACTTAAGTATAAATAATCGATCCTAAAAGTAAGCAGTTAATTGGGTAAACATTAGAGTTATAAGACAAGGTATATAAGGCAAACTCTATTTCGCACTCTTTGGCATGAAATCAAATACATGTCCATCCAAGTAAGCTTCTAAAGTTCTCCTATAGCAAATGATACATAATGGTAGCGTATGATCTCCCATGTAGCTAACAACCATATTAAAACTTTATTACGTGTTAAAACACCTTAATATATGCTTACTATAAGGTCTGTATGTCTAATTTCAAAAGGAAATAATAAGAGTTCTCCATTAAGTCAAATAAGACCTATGTGTTAGTTTCAACTCCTAAATATTTTATTCATGGACAAATAGTTCCCTAGATTATTGTTGTTGCATTAAGTTCTTTTACACATTTCTTTTTTTGGTAGATTATTATTCTAAGGTACCATAATGTTATGACCACTAGAGTAACAATCTTAAAGGATAAATAAACTAAGTAACACAAATATGAATTATGCGGGTGGAAGCTTAGGGGAATAAGTCTAGAAAAGGTCGATCCATATACCTTTATATGTGCATGGTAGCTCAGGGGAACAATCCTAGAATGGGCCGATCCCAATATATTTACACATGGGTGGCAACTCAGGGGTGTAAGCTAGCGTGGGCTGATCCTAAGTTTAGTATTTATCACTGATCAACTGATTATTTGCATTAAATGTCTTACAAATATTATAAAGTATGAAAGGTAAAATCAAGAAATGAAAGTAATGTACCTGGCCCTACAAGTATATATAAGGTGGTCTACATCACTACTTATACACCTGTATCTGATTTCCGTTAAGCTCTTGTATCATGTGTGGTTACTTTCAAGCTTACATATTCAGTACATATTTTTTTAATGATGTCCCTTGTGGGGACCTATATTTCATGATATAAGCACATGTTTATTAGCTAATACACCTTCTTAGTAGGAACCCAAGATATACAATAGCTATTGGTGAGATCCAGATTGATTTAGGTCTTATAGAGTCTATTATATATATTTTTGAATGGTACAGTAGTTAAGGTAAGGCATGGGTTTGTCCCGACCTTAACTAAGTCTACGTATCTTTTAGATGCTTTATAGAACAATATAAAGCTAAGCATGTTAGTGTCTTATCTTTTAGATATTATGATCCTAACAACCAAGTTAGTCTTGTTGTTTATTTCTCATCGATGCATTATATCCGTGTATGGAAAAACCTTTAATTATCATAGTTACATGAATGAGAAGTATAAGATTCTGGGTTAGTGCTCTCGGGACTTTACGACTATGGGTGCCTGTCTTCCCAAATAGGATTTGTGGCATGACAAAAGTTGTATCAGTACAGGTCATCCTTATAAGTCTACAAAGTCGTGTCCATATAGATACTTTCTTATGGGTTTGTTAGGCACCACATCTATAAATAGGAGGCTACGGGAAATTTATGGATTGTCTCTTTTTCTTTATATCTTATATCATACAATAGAGCCCAAGTTGTAGATGAAGTCATATTTAACTATTAAATCTATTTTTTCTTATTACAGTAAAGATGTCAGTTACAAGAAGTAGCAAAAGTGTAACTAAGCATCTAGATGTGGCTTCCAAAGAAGGAAATAGATACTCACCACCTAGACAAGCTAATCAAAGTGAGGTTCACACTTAGTTTATATCACAACCTTCTTCTACTACTCAATCTCTAGAAGAGCTAAGGTGAAAAGAAGAATCCTCAGAATCAACTCTTAATGTTATTGATAAAGATCTAAAGAATGCAGTGCAATTATTAAACTGTATAGTTTCTAGAAAATCTCAAGAACAAGCTATTCCAACTATAGGTTCTTGTGGTGCAGATAGGGAAGCTAGCCTACGAACGCAGGATTTTCTTAAATTGGATCTTTTCACATTTACTAGATAAGATCTTAATGAACACCCATAGGACTTTACCGATAAAGTCCAAAAGGCTCTAGATGTCATTCATATATTACGTAATGAGGCAGTTGAGCTAGCATGTATAGATTAAAAGGGGAGACTATAATATGATTTGAAGACTGGAAATGATCTAGGGGTATCGATGCATCTTAAGCTACTTGGAATGAGTTCAAAGAGACATATCTTGTTCATTACCTTCCGTTTGAGATTTGAGAGGCCCATGCAAATTAGTTTTTAAATCTTCATCAAGGAAATATGAGCGAGGGAGATTACAACCTTTGGTTTAACTCTTTGGCTAGATATGCTCATAATGTAGGAGCTATTATGGATGATAGAATTCATTGATATATGGATAGATTAGATCCATATTTGGTTAGAGATTGTACAATTTCTGCTTTGAACAAAGATAATGATATAGAAAAGGTACAAGCCTTGGTAGAAAAAATGAATAATCATAGGCAAAGAAGAAAAACACAAGAATCAAAAAGAGGGTATTCAAAGAGGGCCAGATCTATGGGGTAGTTTATCGCATACCAAGGAGATTTTAAGCCTCTATTTTCTAATAGACCGCCTAGGCCATCATCATCTTATTCTTATGCTAGTGCTCCATCATGGTTTAAAGGGTCCAAGGGAAATCAATTTAGGCTAAGAAGTGAGAGTTCAAGTTCATGAACAATGGGGTATCAAGTGAAAGGGAGTATGAGCCAATTAAAACATCATCAACATCCATGTAAGTAATGTGAAAAAATTTATGTAGGTGCATGTTAGTTTGGGATAGATGCTTTGTTTTAGTATCGTATATTAGGGAATATTATGAGAGTGTGACCACAAAGGTGTATGGGTGGTATGGGACGACCAACTGAAGTTGGGGTATAAATATTTTAGGTTGGGGTAGTGGTGTAAAAGGAGCACCTAATTCTAGTAGAGTTTAAAATTCTACATATGCTCTAGTGAGTCGACAAAATTTAAAAGCTTCTTCAAATGTGGTTAGAGGCATATTAACCATTTTTTAACATAATGTATATGAATTAATTGATCCAGGTTTCACATTATCGTATATCACTCCATTGGTTGCTAAAAATTGCAAAAGAATATGAGATTACTAGCTAAGTAATTTGAAGTATATACATCGATTAGTGAATACATTATAGCTTGAAGAGTGTATCGAAATTTTATAATAACTGTTTATGATCATTATAAATGGCTAACCTTGTTGAGTTAGAAATGGTAGATTTTTAAGTTATAATAGGTGTGGATTAGTTGGGTTCTTGTTATGCCACGGTATATTTCCGAACTACGGAGGTACATTTTAATTTTCAAAAAGAGGTAGCCTTAGAATTGAGGGGTAATATGAGTGTTCTAAGAGGTAAAACTATTTCTCATTTTAAGGAAAATAGTATGATTTCAAAAGGTTATGTATATCATCTAAATAGAATGAAGGATATAGATGTGGCGCCACCAACACTTCAAACTATTCTAGTTATAAATGAATTTCCTAGCGTATTTCCTAAAAATCTTCAAGGTTTGCCTCCAAAATTAGAAGTAAAGTTTGGTATTGATGTGATTCTAGGTACTCAACCAATCTCAGTTCCTCATTAATTAATAGCCACAATAGAATTATGGGAGATGAAAAAGCAATTAATAGCCACGTTGGAAAAGAAATTTATAAGTCCTAGTAGGTCCCCTTGGGGAACACTAGTGTTATTTGTTTGTAAGAAAGATATCTCATTGAGAATGTACATAGACTATTAACAACTGAATAAGGTGACTATTATCAATAAATTTCCCCTTCAAAGAATTGTTGACTTATTTAATCAGTTATGAGGCACCAATTGCTTTTCAAAGATTGATTCGAGTTTGGATACCACCAAGTTAGGGTCAAAGAGAAGGATATACCAAAGACAACTTTTCAAACACGGTACTGCTATTACAGGTTTCTAGTCATGTCTTTTACGATAACTAATTCACCCACAACTTTTATGGATTTGATTCATAGGGTGTTCAAGCCACTCTCAAATATGTTGGTGATAGTGTTTATACATGATATTATGGTTTATTCAATATCAAAAGAGGACCATGCCGGTCATTTACAATAGGTGTTATCGATTCTTTGTGATCGTGAGTTATATGCAAATTTCTCTAAATGTGAGTTTTCATTAAAATCTATGGAATTATTATGTCATATTGTATCTAATAAAGGAATGAAGATTGATATTAAAAAGATAGAAGCTATGAAGAACTGACAAGGACCTACAATGCTTATTGAGGTTTGTAGTTTCCATAGGTTGGCAGGGTTTTATAGAAGGTTTATTGAAGGATTTTCTTAAATTTCTGCACCTTTAACAAAGTTAACACACAAAAGAACCAAGTTTCAATGGAATGATTCATGTGAAAGGATTTTCCAACATCTAATGAATATGTTAACTTCTACATTCTTACTGGCACTTCCATAAGGCATAGAAGTCTATGTACTGTATTGTTATTCTATAAGAATTGGCTTAGGATGTATGTTGATGCCTCATGGTAAAGTGATAGCATATGCCTCAAGACAATTACAACCATATTAGAAAAATTATCAAACACATGATCTTGAGCTAGCAACAATTATATTATCTTGAAGAATATGCGCTACTACTTGAATTAAAACACCTTGGCTTTGAACACTTAGAAAATTTCCTAAGTTGAGCTTCTGGACAAGGTATAGTTTGAGCATACTTTTTGTATGCTAGAGTACATTCTAGTTCCTCATATCATATGATGATCAGTGTAAGTGGGTTAAATTATGTCCAAGGTACTTTTAGGCACAATATTCATGTATGATAGGGTACGAGTAATAAGTTACCATATCATATGATGCTATAGATCTTTTCCAATTTATTTTGTCCAGGGTATGGATAAGGGGTACTTCTCATACCTAAGGGTATGAGTTAGACTTGTATGGTCATATATTGGATAGTTTGGAGGTATATGGTGAGGCCTAGGGTATGAGAAAAGGGTACCACTCTTACCTAGTATACGATTTAGGTAGGGAGGTCCAACCCTCCCGCAAAGCTAGTTTTCAGTTTTTAAGTTGAGGACATTCAAAAGATTTACCACCCTAAAAACAATAAGTCCACATGTTATATATCATATTCTGGCCTCTCATAACACTCATTGAAGGATAACAACATTCTAAAACCACTCTCTAACTCTATTTTGAAGATTGGAGTCTAGGGTTTCAAAGAGGTGTTCTTCTAGTGGCTAAAGGGGTAAAGTTCTTTCCATGAATCATATTTTATAAGGCATGTGACTCTTCCCTCATTGTTAGTTACAAATATCATGTGTTTTAAAAATTAATTATTAGTTGTGAATAGTGGTTTCAAAACAAATGTTGAGGGTTTTGAAGAATTGTGTTGAGTATTATTTACTGTTGTTTAAACTTGTGTCCATAGATGTTTATGGTGATGGTTTGCATATGTGGGTGCATGTTGATTGTGGATTGACAAATGGATCATGATTAACCCTAAGATTTATGATTTTCTACTTTGATTTTCGTCTTTGTAAAGGTATGCCCTCAAGGGGTTTGTAAAAATATCTAATAGAAATAACTAGTCAAACGTTAAAGATGTTTTGAACTAGGACAATGGAATAATAAGTATGAATGGGTTGTAGATAGTATTATAGAGAACTTGTTGTCAAAGTAATGAGTTGACCGTGGTGGTTTGATTGGTTAAATGGGTTAGAGTCCCTAAACATGAAACTGAATTATGTTTTTAACTAAAGCTTGGTATATGAATGCTAATGAAAAATGAATGGTATGTAAAGGTCTTTATGACAACAAATTGATTTGAATGGTCATTGGAACTAATGAATTGTCCTATTAATGTGATTGGTTGATAAATAGTTTTATAAAGACCTTGTGGTCATATATGTTGTTGAATTGTAACTTTAGTGGATCAAATTGGCTAAACAGGTTAGAGTCCTTAAGTGTTGAATTGAATGGGTGTCATTTCATGGAAAAAGGGTTAGAGTCCAAAAATTGACTAATTATGGTCACAATGGCTTGAGGTTAGAGTCCACTTTCTTAGTAGAATGGCTTGAGGTTAGAGTCCACTTGACTAACCAAACGACTTGAGGTTAGAGTCCACTTTCTTAACAAAATAGCTTGAGGTTAGAGTACCCTTTCTTAATAAGACGGCTTGTGGTTAGAGTCCACTTTCCTAATATGATCGAAAAGTTCAATCTTTCTAAACTCTGTAGGTGGGAGGTTAGTGTCCTCCATGCTATGCATCATCATCGGTTGCTTGAAAATGCATGCTAAGCCTTGTTCCCTTTCCCAACATATTATGTATGTATACATATATATACATATATGCCTATGTATATAAATGTATTTGGATATGATGGTTTGGCTTGGTTTTGAATGATGGCACTATTTTTTCCATATCTTTGAGTTACAGGCTAGTGTTCTAACTAATAACCATCTCAAGAGGCTATATCCCTATGCGATACAGGGGACAGATCTTCTTCTCCACTTCCTACATAGTGGCCAAGTGTTCGAGCAGTTCATCTATTGACATTGAAGTGGTGAGCTTCCATATATGGGAAGACATATATTTTATAGTCTTTTTATCTTAGGTCTTAGACTTGTGTTAGACTTGGTTTTTGGCTATTGTCGGGGGGAAGGCCCCAATATATTATAGACATTAGATTTTTAGAGGCTTTGTGGATGACTATGGATTTGGGTATATAGGTTTGGCATGTTGTAATTGTGGATTGATTAGAAACTTCTTAAGTTATGATTATAAGTCTCATATTTTTCTATCTTATTATATGTTAGGAGTTTATCCAACTCTTGTGGATTGATGTGATGGTTAGGTTAGGTTAATGGGGTGATCTTCGATACTTTTTAGGCTCGAAATGCCCATTAAGACAAGGCCCTAGTTTGGGTCGTGTCATGTATGGGATTCATGTTGACATATCTATTGACCATAAGAGATTGTAATTTATATTTAGCTAGAAGGACCTAAATTTGAGGCAATAACGGTGGTTTGAACTATTTAAAGACTATGATGTTGATACCTTGTATCATCTAGGGAAAGTAAATGTGGTAACTAATGCATTAAGTTATAAGGCTATGGTGATCACTTATGGGTATGTAACACCCCATGTTTTTTTAGCTTAAAATTCATCACTAGAATGTTAATAACTTGCTTTAGAGATTAATAGACTTTTATACAAGTGGAATTTTCAAGATTTTAACTTTTCATTGCGTGGGAAATTGAATAAGCTATCCATCGATACCAAAATTGCCCATTAACCCGCTTAGTTTCTAGTTATGCCGCGTCGCATCAACGTACATAATCCAGATTTTCAGTCAGTTCTGATTTTTATTTTTGAGGGCACTAAGGTCTTTTTCCCTCACCCCCAGTTAGCCTAAACACGCAATTAAACCCTAAAAGAACACAAATTGCTCATTAATTCACTATTTTCTTAAGAAGCAACCCATTCTCTCTCAAAGGGCCAAACCCTAGTTCAAGAAATCTAGGTCAAGCTTAACAAATCCTTCAATAACTTCAAGAATCTCATAAATTAAGGTATGTTAGATGTTGATTCATGGGTCCCTTTAACCCATGAAGTCCAAGAATCCCTTTTCAAAGTACAAAGATGATGCATTTATTATTTCCTTGTTTGTACTAGATTGAATTCATGTTTATAATATTAGTTGGGTTCTAATCCATGATTTAAATGCAATTTTCATGAAATTAAATAGCATATAAAACAAATATGTGATTATCTTGATAGCCCCTTAAATTTGTAAAGTGATTAATGCATCTATGAAGTTGATTTGGTTTTCAATCCATGATTATGATAAGATTCATGAACAATAGAATAGTATTTAGGGGGAATTATATGAATTACATGCTAAATCCTTGAATTTTCAATTTAGTATTGTATTCATGATGTTTATGTGATGGCCATTGTCATGATAAATACTTATGCTACCCAAGTATGTTCTAAAATGCCTATATGAAGTAGATAGAGGAATCGTGAGATGTTATTATGAGATCTTAATCATGTTCAAGCTTATGCCCTACGAGTGTTTGATACAATGCTTATGTGAATGGACTAGTGAAGGGATACCATGTTATTATGTGATCCCATTCATGTACAAGTTTGCATTAAAAGTGTTTGATGAAATGTATCTATGAAGGAATTATGACCAAGTGAACATGGTTATATTTTCAAGATTATGCTTTGCTTTACTTTTCATGCTATCGAGTCCTGGGGGTATTTAATACCCGACAATTTAGCTATTTACCTGGATCTAATGTCAGTTACAAAATAGTATCATTTATGTCATGATCAATACTCATAGTCTGCTATAGAACTCAGTAGAACTCAGTCAATTATAGAACTTAGGAAAACTCAGTAAACTTAGTCTCAGTCCAGTCCAATATACTCAGTTCAGTGTCTTTCAATTAGGAGTAGGATTTAGCACCGAACGAGAGCAGGGATGATGGCTTCCTCATCAGAAAGGCATATTCATTATTAGAAATCCCTGTACTCAAGAACTACGTAGCTAGTGCAAGATGAGGAGTCGCCCATCAGACTAGGCTTGACTCTGCCCAGGTGTCACCCATCAGTTAGGCTTAGAATCATGGTTTTCTAGTGTTAGTACCTGTGGCATGGTATTAGAAACCTTAAAACTTGGTATACAGGTTGGACCCCTATCAGTTCAGATTTGGGCCATGTTGGTTAGATGATTACCTCCCATAGTTTCAGTCTCACTTACAGTCTTCAGTTCAAAACTCAAGACAGTTTTACAGAATCAGGACTGCCAGATACAACCAATCAGTACCAGTTAATCCGTTATCAGAATTCAATACTAAGCATAAGAAAATCTTAGTTATAGTTTATATATATACGTATATGCATAGATTGCATTCTCAGTATTTACTGATATTAAGTTATTCTCATTTAGTTAGTGATATCCTTATACATATGAACCCTTCCATTCATACTTACCTCATCTAGAATACCAGTATATTCCCATATACTGATCCATACTTTTCTAAGCTATGATGTTTCATATCATAGGTTTGGATGCTTAGGTTCCCGACCATGCATAGTAGATTCAGGTTCAGCCAGCAGTAGTAGATTTAGCAGTGAGTCCTGATTATTCAAGGATATTATAATATTTCATAGTTTTAGTAGATGTATTAGTTCAATAGATGGAGTTAGTTGGGAGATTGTCCCATCAACTCCACTTTTAGAAAAATTCATTTAGAGGCTTTTCAAACTAGTTTTCAGATAGTGTTTGGTTTTTATTAGATGTTGTTATTTATCAGTATTTCAGATATTTTGAACCTTATGGCATTTTCGCTTATTTTCCACATTATTTATAGTTTTATTATTCAGTACTCACAGCAGATATTATTCATGGGTTAGGTTGTGGTCCTTCGGGGTCATAAGCACCGTGTGACGACTAAGGGTAGTCCCGGGTTATTGCAGGGTAGTCTACGAAAAGACAAGGGATGACTAAAGATCTTCCTAATTAAACAAATTTGGGGTTTTGCCTGCTTAAAACTCCTAATGAGTGGCCTATTATGCATAATGTAGCAGAATCATCATTATTAGCCGAAGTGAAAGATAAGCAATATGCGGATCCTATTCTATTATAGCTTAAGCAGAATGTACAATGTGCTATGAGAAAGGCATTTGAGCTTACGCATGAGGGAGTACTTTGATGCAAAAGCAAATTTTGTGGGCCTAATGAAGTTTGGCTAAGAAAAAGGATTATGACAGAGGCATATCATTAAAGGCATTCCATCTATCCGGGGTCAACTAAAATGTATCATGATTTTAAACGAGTGTATTGGTAGAGTGACTTGAAAAAGAACATTGCAGAATTTGTAGCCAAATTTCTAAATTGTTAAAGAGTTAATGTAGAGCACCAAAAGCCCGGGGTGATATGCAATGTATAGATCATCCATTATAGAAATGTGACATAATCAACATGGATTTTATCTCTGGTTTGACTCGTACCTCTCGAAAATTTAATTCCATATGGGTAGTAGTTGATAGACATACTGTCACGACCCGATCTGGGGCCCTAGCCATGATGAGCATCCCAAACCATGAAGTCCTGGAATACCTTTCTCTATCTATCTGGTAATCATGCACATAATTCATCTGATAAAAGGTAATGCGGATAGAGAAATCTAATATGGAAACATGGTCAATCGGAATGTGATCATAATACTAAAAACTGAAATCCAAAATATATCTGAATAATAATGTCTAACTCAGTCTGTAAAATCTCAACCATGAACTAATCAAAGTTGTCTGAAATCTAGGACAAGGTCCCCAGTAGACCAAAACCTAACTAATAGTAGTAATATGAAATAACCAGGCCTTCTGAATCATAGAAGGCTCACCAATGAAAACTCCAGTCTATGATCTAAAATCTCTACTATTTATTTGGACCCCTAGACTATGCCTCAGAACCTGGAAGGAGGGGGAGGGGTCAGTACAACTATACTGGCATGCAAAGAAATCCAAAATAGAGTAATTGAACATATATATATATATAATATGTGAGAGAAAATTTTCATCAAGCATCATGCATAAAACAGTTTCTGAAAACACATGGGCATCTTCTGAAAACATGTAACCTGTTTGTAAATCTCAAACTCTGATCTGTGTATTACTTCTGATTTAGGTGGTATCCCCTACAAGTTTGATATTTCATGAGCGATATGGAATCCTCCATTGACTCGGCGGGGAAGCGTCCAACCCGAGTATGCCACAAGGGTTAGAGTTCCTGGATCTGATATGCCATACGACACGTAAGTCAGCATATAATAATATACTCGAGTCGAAAAACCACGGTTTTAGGAAATGAGTTTCTTGAACTCAAGCCCTCTTAAGGGAGCCACCTAACATCTCTGTATGCCAATTTTTAACCTTTTCTGTACATGCAACATTCTAAATGTCTAAAATCATGATAGTCTGAAATGTCTATGAGTCTGAGTTTGATATGGCATTGGTCTGAATTGGTATCGTCATTTCAAGACTTGCAAGTCATGATTTCTGAGCCATAATACATTAAGCTAAATCTTTCATTTTAAAGCATAATTTAGACCACCAAAAACATGCAACTGATATAGAAGATTTCGTGTTTTGAAACTCAAGTCAAAATCATGCAAAAACTTTATCAACATATAGTGGTCTAGTGCCTTTAGCAAATCGATGCACTCTTTCTTTACATGCATTATCAATGACACATGCCCTCTGAATGGTACGCTCAGCTTTCCCATCTATCTGAGGTGGAAAGATGTGCTCAAATTCACTTGTGTACCTAAACCATTCTGAAAAGATCTCCAGAAGTGAGATGAAAACTGCATACCTCTATCGGATATAATGGACACTGGTGCCCCATGCAACCGAACTATCTCCTCAATGTAAATCTTAGCATAACCCTCTCCTGAATAATTAGTCCTCACAGGTAAAAAGTGGGCTGACTTTGTCAATCGATCTACAATCACCCATATGGAATCATACTGGTTTTAGGATCTTGGAAGTCCTATAATAAAGCTCATGTTTATCATCTCCCACTTCCATAAAGGCAGGACTATCTCTTGGGAATTACCACCTGGCCTCATGTGTTCTACCTTCAGTTGTTGACAGTTCAAACAATTGGACATGAAATCAGCTACATCATGTTTCATGTTATTCCACCAATACAAGGTTTTCAGATCATGGTACATCTTAGTAGAGCCTGGGGGAATGACATACCTCGAAGTGTGTACCTCATCAAAGATTCTTTCCCGCAGTCCATGAACATTCAAAATGCACAACCTACCCTGAAATGTCAGATTACCATCACCACCAATTTCAAATGACATAACCTTTTATTGACCCATATCTTTCTTGATTTGCATCAAGATGGGATCTTCAACCTGCTTCTCCTTAACTTCAGCACAAAGGGATGACTTAGCTAACTCATGAACAATTACTCCTCCATCTTCGGAATCTAAGTGTCGAACTCCCAGATTTGCAAGGCGGTGAATATCATTCACCATCTCTTTCTTTCCTTCTTCTACATGAGAAAGGCTGCACATAGACAACCTACTTAGGGTGTCATCTACAACATTTGACTTGCCCAAATGGTAATGCAGGCTCATATCATAGTCTTTTAGAAGCTCCATCCAGCGCCTCTGCCTGAGGTTCAATTATTTCTATGAGAAAACATACTGCAGACTCTTATGATCAGTGAAAATATCAACGTGAACACTGTACAAGTAGTGTCGCCAAATCTTAATTACAAACACCACAGCCGCTAACTCCAAATCATGGGTGGGGTAGTTCCACTCGTGCACCTTCAACTGCCTAGATGGATAAGCCACTACCTTACCATGCTGTATCAACACATAACCAAGTCCCACACGAGACGCATCACAATACACCATAAAGCCATCTACAGCCTCAGAAAGGGTCAAAACAGAAGTAGTGGTCAGTTTGTCTTTTAACTTCTCAAAACTATTCTCACACAGATTAGACCACACAAACTTCACCTTTTTCTAAGTTAATTTAGTGAGTGGAGCAGCTATGAAAGAAAAACTCTCTACGAACATTCTGTAATACCCTGCCAAACCTAAGAAGCTCTGAATATCGGTTGGAGTCATGGGTCTGGGCCATTTTCTCACTACTTCAACTTCTTGGGGATCCACTCTTATCCCATCACTGACACAATATGCCCCAAGAAGGAAATAGCATCTAACCAAAATTCACACTTAGAAAATTTGGCATACAGCTGATGATCCTTAAGGGTCTGAAGAATAATTCAGAGATGATTTTCATGATCCTCTTTACTCTCAGAATAGATCAGGATATCATCAATAAATACAATGTTGAACAAGTCAAGAAACTGATGGAATACTCTATTCATAAGATCTATGAAGGATGCAGGGGTGTTAGTCAACCTGATGGACATGACTAGAAATTCGTAGTGACCATATCGGGTTCAGAAGGCTATCTTGGGTATGTCTGACTCCCTAACATTCAACTTATGATAACCCAAACGAAGGTTTATTTTTGAAAAATACTTGGAATCCTGAAGCTGGTCAAAAGGGTCGTCAATCCTAGGAAGAGGATATTTATTTTTAATCATGACCTTATTCAGCTGACGGTAGTCTATGCACATACGAAGGGAACCATCTTTCTTTCACACAAAAAGTACAGGCGCGCCCCAAGGAGACACATTGGGGCATATAAAACCCTTATCTAGGAGATCTTCTAACTATTATTTTAACTCTTTTAGTTCTGCAGGAGCCATTCTATATGGCGGAATGGAAATAGGACGAGTGTCTGGCAACACATCAATACCAAACTCAATCTCCCTTTCAGGTGGTATTACTGGGAGATCATTTGGAAATATTCTGGGAATTCATTTACTATAGGAATAGATTGAAGAAGAAGACTCTCGCTATTGGTGTCCTTAACTCGGATAAGGTGGTACAAACAACCTTTAGAAATGAGTTTACAGGCTCTGAGATAGGATATAAAGTGCCCTCTGGGTGCTAAAGAATGTCCTTTCCACTCTATAACTGGTTAATTCAAGAAAGAAAAAGCGACCCTTTGAGTCCTACAATCTATTGTGGCATAGCACGAATGGAGCCAATCCATTCCCAAGATAGCATCAAAAGCAACCATATCTAACTCTATGAGATCTGCTAATGTATCCCGGCTACCAACAATCATAACACAACCCCTGTACACCCTCCTAGAAATAATAGAATCCCCCACTAGGGTGGAAACAGAAAATAGTTCAGAAATCACACTGGGCTCAAACCTGAAACCAACAGCCACATCAGGGGTCACATAGGATAAGGTAGACCCGGGATCAAGTAAAACATAATCATCATGGGAAAAGATTTGTAACATACTGGTAAAAATATCTAGGGAAGCTTCCGCCTCCTGGCGGCTGGTCAAAGTATATAACCGGTTGTGACTGTTCTCGACAGCTGATGTGGCGTCCTTCTGAGGCGGGGGTGGTGCTAAAGAATTTGCCTGAGACTTTGGACCACCAATATTCTTTCTAGTAGATGGACATTCCCTCTGAAAGTGACCCAGGTGACCACATGAATAACACACTATCGAGCCCAACTGACACCTTCGCAGATGATTTCTACCATAAGTCCCATACCATGGAAAAGTATGATACTGTTGAGCCATACTACCCTATGACCGAGTATCCTAAGCTCTGGTTCCATGGTTAGTCTGAAAACTCTGAGATCGTCTGTCTGCTGGTGGTTGGGGTACTGGGGCACTGGCAGTAGACTGTGCATTATCCCAATTCTTTTTTTTCTACCATTTATTTCCCTACTTACCGTCCTGAGGCTGATTGTGACTCTGGTCGGCTGATCTGGCTCTTTTCGCTTGTCTTTCCACCTCCTTAGCCTCAGAGATCTTTTTCTTTTTCTCTTCTACCTGCTATATATGAACGGTTAGCCTAGCAAAGTCTAACTCCTTATTCAGCATTTCCCCATGGCACTTAAGCACCAGGTTATCAGAAAGGCCGGATGCAGATTTCCTCATTCGAGCTCTCATATTACTAGTCAACTCTGGTGCATAGCGGGCTAGTTTATTAAACTTTAAAGTGTACTCCTGGAAACTCATACTGCCTTGCTTCAAATTCATAAACTCTTCCGTTTTGGCCTCCCTCAACTCCAGAGGAAATAATCGATCAAGGAAAGCTTCCACAAATTTGCCCTAAATTGTGGGCTCAGCACTCTCACCTTTTGCATCCTCCCAGTCAGCATATCACTAATTCATAACATCCTTAAGCTGATAAGTTGCTAGTTCCACCCCTTAAACCTCATCCACATGCATTACCTTAAAGATCTTTTCCATCTCATCCATGAACTCCTGTAGATCTTCCTCCACGTGATGCCAGTGAACTTAGGTTGGTTCATTTTTATGAAATGTCTGACCCTAGTAGCCTCAGACATAATAGATTTAGACCCAACATCTTCTGATCATTGAGCCTGGTTAGATACTAACTGTGTTAGCATATGAATAGACCGTCTGAATTTTGTATTTGAAATATCTCTCTAAGTAGTCGGGGGATGGTTGTCATCAGCCTGCGGAGCTCGAGGTGGACTGGTCGAGACTAGAGAGACTCCCAGAATAGGGACAAGTTTTGAAGTGTGAGCTCTGTTATGGGTCCACATCCCATGAGTGGGACGGACCTCATTTGCCTAAGAATTCTGATCGATGATACGACGTGGAGGCATAACTATGTTTCTGAAATACAAGAGATCATTGATTAAGGGACAGTTCAAACTCTGAAGCACAAACTAAATCACAAAGAAGGGAAACATTTCCTAAACGCCTAGTAGCCTCTTGTTTATAAGTGTGGCATGCTACATACCCATAAACAAGAATCTACTAGACGCAATTTCAAAGACATCCTGGGACCATGAACCGTGCTTTGATACCAAGTTTTTCATGACCCGATCTGGGGCCCTAGCCGAGACGAGCATCCCAAACCATGAAGTCCCGGAATACCCTTCTCTATCTATCTTTTAATCATGCACATAATTCATATGATAAAAGGTAATGCGGAAAGAGAAATCTAATACGAAAACATGGTCAATCTGAATGTGATCATAATACTGAAAACTAAAATCCAAAATATATCTAAATAATAATGTCTGACTCGGTCTATGAAATCTCTACCATGAACTAATCAAAGTTGTCTAAAAGCTAGGACAAGGCCCCAGTAGACCAAAACCTAACTAATAGTAGTAATATGAAATAACCAGGCCTTCTAAATCGTAGAAGGCTCACCACTGCAAAATTCGGTTTGTGATCCAAAATCTCTACTATTTATCTGGACCCCTAGACTGTGCCTCAAAACTTGGAAGGAGGGGGTCAACATAATTGTACTAGTACGTGAAACAATCGAAAATAGAGTAATTGAACATATATATATGTGTGTGTGTAATATGTGAGAGCAAATTTTCATCAAACATTATGCATAAAACAGTTTCTAAAAACACATGGTCATCTTCTGGAAACATGTAACCTATTTGTAAATCTCAAACTCGACGGGGAAGCCTCCAACCCGAGTATGCCGTAAGGGTTGGAGTTCCTGAATCTGACATGCCACATGACACTTAAGTCAGTGTATAATAATATACCCGGGTCGGCAAACCATTGTTTTAGGAAATGAGTTGCTTGAACTCAATCACTCTTCAGGGAACCACCTAACATCTCTGTATTGCCATTTATAACATTTTTTGTATATGCAACATTCTGAATGTCTAAAATCATGATAGTCTGAAATGTCTATTAGTCTGAGTCTGATATGGCATTTGTCTGAATTGGTATAGTCATACTAAGACTTGCAAGTCATAATTTCTGAGCCATAATATATTAAGCTAAATCTTTCATTTTAAAGCATAATTTAGACCACCAAAAACATGGAGCTGATATAAAAGATTTCTTATTTCAAAACTCAAGTCAAAATCAGGCAAAAACTTCATCAACATATGGTGGTCTAGTGCCTTTAACAAATCTATGCACTTTTTCATTACTACATTTTGAACATTAAACATTAGTGCTAGATTCCCTCTTTAGTGATTTAAAATGACCTTTAAATCATAAAAAGAGTTCAATCATTTCATATAGTGCTTTTCAAGGATACATTGCAAAACAATTCATATGCTATGAGAAATCTGAAAAATTCATAATAAGAGGAAATTCACCAAAAATCATGCTCTCAACAAGAATTCATTCTTAAATACATGGTTTCATACATTCATATTCTCAAATCACTTTGGGGAAGGTCAAAAGACCAAAACAATGATGTTAAAACATTTAATACATAAATATATATATATATATATATATATGGATTCAAAAACCCCATTCTAAAACATGATTTTTCTATGCCCATGAGAATTTAGGAAAACCTCGTGTACCTCTATTTCGAAAAATAATGGGTGCTTCTTGAAGCCTGTGGATAGGGGATTCCGAATCTCTAATGAATTTTAAAAACCCACGGTTGAATCTTGATTTATTTGGGTTTTTAGTTTTAAACCCTTAGGAGTGTTCTCGAGAATTTTTAGATAAATGTGGATGTATTTTGGAGAATTGGGGACTGAATTTCGTGTTTATGGCTGAATAAGGGTGGGAAAATGATCATTTTGCCCTAAAAACGGAGTGTTTAAGTCACTTGAAACCATTACATATGCGCCACATATGATATCGCCTATGTTTACATAGGCGCCGCCTATGCTATCCCATATGCTTTCCAGTGGCCATGTGCGTTTGGTTAGGCGACACATACTACTTTGAAAGGCCATAAATTCTTGCTCGGGTGCCGGATTTTAGCAAAATTGGTATCGTTGGAAAGCTAACTCAAAAACCTATCATTTTACACATAGTAGGCTCTCTAATTAGACATATACAAGGAGTCATGGTCAATAGAAGTTGACACAAGTTATAATGTCCACTTAAACTTAATCGATCGAAGTAGTTTTCAACTCGTCCTTGAGTCAAAGGACCTCTATGGTCTAAATTCAAGCTTGAATGGATTCACATACTACAAAAATAATTAACATGCCATATTGGCATAGGATTTATGGCTTTGGGATTATCAACGCATCAAAATTATGGTCTATATTGAAGCCTGAAATGCGGGGCGTTACACATACCAAATTAGCATATTTCCTACTAGTTAAAAACACTTACATAGTTGAAGAGCACATAAAATTGTTTATTAAAGGGATAGTTCTGTTATACAGAGTACCAATCCCTATTAAATAAGATAGGGCAGCAGAATGTACTGCAAATGTTTTGATGTCTTTTAAGAGAAATTGGGGAACACAAGTAAATTTATGTACAACTTTTCACCCTCAAATAGATGGACAAGCAGAATATACCATTCAATCACTTAAAGATATGCTACAAGATTGTGTATTAGAATTTAATGGAAGTTGGGATGATCATTTACCTCTTATCGAGTTTACCTACAAAAATAGCTATCATTTAAATAACAAAATAACACCATATAAATCTTTATATAGAAGAAAACATAGATCACCAATTGGATAGTTTGATGTGGTTAAAACATCCTTATTTGGGCCATACCTTGTTCATCTAGATATTAAAAAGGTAAAAGTGATCCAACAACTTGTAGAAATAACCTAAATTCAACACAAATCTTAAGCTGGTAGAAGGGGCTAGAGTTTGCACTAGGTGATTTAGTATTCTTGAAGGTATCAACAAGAAAGGTTTAATGAGATTTGGTAAGAAAGGCAAATTAAGTGCACATTATATAGGCCCATATAAGATTATTAATTGGTTTGGCCAAGTCGCTTATGAACTAGAGCTACCTCAAGAGCTTTTAATAGTCCATCTAGTGTTTTATGTTTTAATACATTGAAAGTTACTCAAAGATCCATCTCATATTACACCTACGAAAGATGTACAAGTAATAGAAGATCTCACCAATGAAGAACTACCTGTTGCTATTCTAGATCGATAAGTTAAGAAGTTATGAAATAAAGAAACAACTTTTGAAAAAGTACTTTGGAGAAACCAAGTAGAATAGATCACATGGGAAGCTAAAGAAGCGATGAAATCCAAGTACCCCCATTTATTCTGATAAAAAGAGAAAGTCCAAGTTGCTTAATTCTTGCAATAAAAAGTAAGTATAATGTATAAATAGTATATAATAAAATAAATATTAAAATTAGGATTTAACTTGGTTAGGTTTGACAGTTATGGCTATATTAGAGGACGGATGTTCCAAAGGGGAAGGAGCTAACACCTTATATTTTTCATATAATTGTTCAACTTATATGTAACTTGATATATCCTTGTGTTATAGGCAATGAACGAGATTTTTTATGCGAGTATTGATGGGTAAATGGAGTTCTAGATACTGCCCATACATTTTAATGTGACGCGACAAAGTTAACATCGATACAACTATTAAACTTGGAATCGTAAGCTGATATTTGAATCTAAAGTTTAAAAGTAACTAAGTATATACAAGTTTTAAGTTTGATTAAAGGGATTAAAAATTAAAAAAGAAATAATTTACTGAGGTGCTTGCTTGACTTAATTAAGCTAGTAGATGAGTCACCTATTGGATCTTATGATCCAAGTTGATGGACCAAGGCCATAGACTAGATTTCAGCCCTCATTAGTTTAGTTATTTAGGCCCAAATTAAATAAAAGAAGAAAAAATAGAGAAAAACCCCAATAATTAGATCTGATTAGGCCCAATTAAATTGAGCCCAACTAAGAATTAAGCAAGTAGCTGCATCACCCACTTTGACATTTTTAGCTGCTTGAACCCTTATTGTGCTGAATCACCTACTTAGACAAAATTGTTGCTGGAAATAGGGTTAAAAGAAGGTTCTATATGACACAATATAAGACCAATATATCTAGTTTTTCACTCATTTTAATCCCAATTTCCATCTTTTTTACTTCAACTCTCTCCCTTTTCTATCAAGGCTTAGAACTACAGCCCTAAAATTCCTTGTAGGGTTCTTGAAGAGACCCTCACCTTTACAAAGGTAAGTGAAATCACATAAGTTTTACCTTAGTTATTTCATGGAAGACTAGGAAATAATGATAGAAATGCTTAATTATCAATACATGGCAAAATATGAAAAAAGCTACCTACTCACCTTTCATTGTTATTAAGAGACTTCTCTTTTTTTCTATGGTTTAAAGTGTAAAGGAAATTTCAAGTTCTTGAAGAGTTCAAGTTAAAATAATTAGTAGAAAATTGAGGTGAGGTGACTTAACCATTTTCTTATCCTTATATATAAATTTGGGTATGAATCATGGATGTGTTGTTATTAAGAACTCAATGGATGATGAGTTCAATATTTGGATGCTGCGATAATAATAAGTTGGCAACTATTTTGTGGTCTATGTTTATTGCATATGTTGGAGACTACTTGGTTGATGTTGTTGAAGGATGTGACTAGTTTATCTTGAAATGCAGAAGTAGGGTGTGGTGGTACACTAGCAAACTAATTATTGTATATATTATTTCCCAAACTACATTCTATATCATTTGGAGGGTGTAATGAAGCCAAAGTTGTTTCAATAGATCTTATAAGAAAATGTATGGTATGTGGATGTAATTAGAGGAGAAAAGGGTTAAAATAAGATCCTTGATTGATAAATTAAGGGCATATTTCCCGGATACTATTTTGGTGAAATTAAGTAGCCCAAATGTGTTGGTTAGTTACTAATACTAGTTTTGCCATATACTTCATTGTAGATAAGCAATTCTAAAGGCAGGAAGTTAATTGGGTTAATATAGGAGTTATTTGTATAGGTATGTAAGGCATACTTTATTTTTCACTCTTTGGCATGAAATCAAACACATGTTCCACCATAAAAGCTTCCAAAGTCTTCCTCTAGCAATGAAACATACTGGCAGCATATGATCTACCATGTAGCCAAAAACCGCGTTCCCAATCTTTAACGTGTTAAAACACCTCAATATATGCTTATTATAAAGTCTACATGTCTACTTTCATTAGGAAGTTTTAGGAGTTTTTTGTATAGTCAAATAAGAAGCATGTGTTATTTTAAGCTCCTAAACATTTTATCTGTGTACCAATAGCTCCCTACCTTATTATTGTTGCATTAAGTGCTTATTCATATGTACTTTACTGGTAGATTGTAGTTCCAAGGTACCATAATATTATGACCACCAAAGTAACAATTTCAAATGCTAAATAAGCTAACAGAAATCTTAATTGTGTGGGTGGCAGTTGAGGGGCTTAATCCTAACTTAGGAAAATCCTTATACCTACATGCATAATTAGGTGGAAACTCAGGGTAAAAAACCAACCATTGGCCCATACTAATCTATTTACACATGGGTGGCAGCTTAGGGCATAATCCTAGCATGGGTCAATCCTAATTTTTGTATTTGCCACAGATCAACTGGTCATTTGTATTAGATGTATTACAGAGATTATAAAGTAAGAAAGGTAAAATAAAGAAAAGAATGTAATATGCCTGACCCAAGAAGAATTTATAAAGGTGCTCTACTAGCTCTATTTTATACACTTGTATCTTATTTCCATTGAGCTCTTGTATATGTGTGGTTACTTTGAACCTTACATATTCAGTAAATATTTTTGCAGTAACATTTCTTATAGGGGACCAGTATTTTATTATGCAAGCGAAGGTGCTTTAGTTAATACCCTTTCTCAGTAGAAGCCCAGGATATCCAATGACTATTGGTGAGCTTCAGATTGATTCGGGGCTTTTTGAGTATGTTATATATGTTATGGTATGGAATAATAGTTAAGGGTAAGGCAGTGGTTTTTCCGGACCATAACAATGCCTATGTGTCTTTTATAGTCTTTGTTAACATATGTAAAGCTAAGCATGGTAGTGTCTTATCATTTAGTTGTTATGGCCCCAACGGCCTAGTATTGTTTATATAGTATTTGGCTAGTTGTTTATTTCTTATCTATGCATTATATACAAGTACGGAAGAACATTTGGTTATCATAGTTACATGCATGAGAAGTAAAAGATTATGGGTAGATGCCCTCGTGCCTTTATGGCTACGGGTACCTATTCGCCCATATAGGATTTGAGGCATGACAAATATGTGGAAAGGATCATGTCTAAAAGAGTATATGTTCATAAATACATTTCTCAGTGTAAAATCCTAGATTAAGTCGTCATAAAATTGTAGAAAGGGTCAATAACACACTCAATCAAAGAAAAAGTAGTAGCAAGATTATGGACCAAAATCTACCTAGGTCAAATCTCTAAAACATTATTTTTAATCCCAAAAACTTATAAGTCATTGGTTAACATAGTACGATCACTGTTATGAAGAAATCTATTTTAAAAGTGAATGGTGGGAATAAACCCCTTGTTTTGAAAAAGAGTAGTAAAATCATATTTTAGTTGGAATTGTACCATTTATCGGTTCAGTGATCTTGAATGTACCAAATTTATGAATGCCGTCACCAATATCCAAATAATGCTATCATAAGCATCAAAACATCTATAAACTATGGAAACATACTTTACAAGGATAAAACATCTCCTGAAATCCAACCAATATCATAATAGAAACCTTGGGACTAATAATACATCCAGCATAACCATAACATAATTCGGGAAACCGTCACAATCCACTGAGTCATGAAGTTACCTTGTAATAAGGTCTCTTTAGTCACAACTATGTCTAAAATATGTAAATAAGTCAACAAAGGCTAACATTGGCCTAAGATGCCCCGAAGGGCCTCACTTCTAATTCCCAAAATTTATATTTAAGCAATTTCTACCCCAGACTAGGCTAAGGTATCTAAATTCACCTTTACTTGTTTTATAAGCCATGATTATCCCTAAGATAGTAAATCTACCTAAAATAAGAGCAACTAAGTCAAATCCACCTAAATTATGGTTCGAAAGTAGGCTAAATAGTCCAAACAAGACTAACATACCAATCATGCTTCCAATACCTAAATCTCATCCCATATTTAGCATAATATCATAATTAACTATGAGTTACTCAATTTATGAAGAAGGTAATAGGATCATAGAAGTATAACAAGAATTTTACCTTAAAGGTTAATTACCTTTATAGCCCCTAAACTCATAAATTAGGATAAGTCACGATGTTCTACCCAAAGTCACATCCAACCATTCCTATCTAATATTCAACATTTATAAAACACCATCAAATGAAGAAGTGTAGACAAAAGCCTATCTCGATGCCAAAACACAGCCCTTGAATCATCCCCAAATCATCTGTCCTCACTCCACAATCTCAAAATATCATCACATTATAAAAACAGTAATCTACGCGTCTTTATGAGTAAAATGTGGCCCATATTTGCTATATTCAAAGTGGATCTAAAAAAGGACCCCAAATATAAGGTTTAAAATAAAAGGTATAAAACCATAATTTTATTTTAGAAATACTTTCCCCATACTTATTGGAGCGACAACATTAAACCAAAAAGAGATAAAAGCTAGGTTCAAGTAAAACAAAAATCATTTTAAAGATTTACCAGCAATAACCCTGAAACCCATTTTGAAATCAAGAATTTTAATTTTTTTCTGTAGATAAAATTGATGGAAATTGATAATTATAAGATTTAAAAACATACCCATGAATAAATATCAAAACACCATTGGAATTGACCAAATCTAATCTCCCAAACCCCCAAAATAGTGAAAATTAGATTTTGATTCTCAATATGGGTTGATATCATGAAAAATAAAATAGAAGTACCTAAGAAATGGGGAAAATAGAGTTCTAGATTGATAGAAAATGATTATACAAGAAAAATGCATCAAAAATCGTCAAAATTGGAGCTTCCTAGCCCTCAAAATGTCAAAAATATAAATTTGGGTTTTATACATAGCGATGGTCTCTGAAGCGACAATTTAATCACTTAAGAGACCTGGTCAAATGGTAAAGATATAGCTTAAGTGAAAAAATGGTTGCTTAAGCAAACCTGTCAAATGGTCAAAGGTTCTCTTCTGCAAATACATCTGCACCAACATTGTCAAACACTTGTTTTTGACCCTCGGAATTCATTCGGAATCATATGAAAATTATAAATTAGTGAAATTTAATCATAAAAGACATTCTGGATTCAATGGAATCATAAAAATTTTCAGCAAAGATTGTTTTTAATAAATGTGTGCCCCACACATATATTTTTATTTTTTATTTAATCCATCGAATAGTCCAAAATGATTACAGAAGCCTCGGGACCTAAACCAAGGGTCCCCCAGCATAAAATTATTGATTCGGAGATGATGGTACTATCAGAATTCTCATCCAAAGGAAATACAAAGAACTTTGGTCTGAGTCCAAATCCAAAATAGCAGAGGCTCCAAGATAGGGAAATTATCCTAAAACCAACCAAATTGTCTGATAACTGAGTCAACAGTTCTGGCAAGTCATAAATGACCTACAGATACTATTGGAAAGCTTAAAGTGCCAAAAATTCATGCAAGTTAAGGAAATTGCATACAGGGTCATTAAATCCTATCACTAGTATGAATTTTTAGAGCTTATATCGATCGGTCTTATGAGGGGTTATACATGTACAGGATATGGTTACTATTTGCCGAGTGTTTGCTTTTGCCTTCTAGTCTTATGGTGGTCCAATTAGGTTATTGTTTGCCCGATTTAGCTAGTTATCTTATTGTATGGTCATCATTGTTTAATATATGGGATGCTATTTATGTATTAGTACCGAGGTGGTAGGTTCATTCCTGAGTTCTTTTTCTCTTTATTATGTTGAGATATAGTATTAGTAGACTGCATTATAATTTTCTTATTTTGTTTAGAGGCTATGATTGTGCTAGAGTTAGCTCCCTTATTAACTATGATCCTCAATATGTTAGACTAGCTCTAAGGGTAGTACCTTCATATTAGTTACTTTTATTGTGCTATTGTATATCCATTCTTCTCTAGGTATTCTTTGTATATAATATCCTCACTTATCACTATTAATATATATTGTATCTCTTTCTCTTTCTCTCTTCACCCTTCTATCATATATTCCTAGTAATTTAAGGCATTGCTCTTATGTCTATTATTACTTTAGTATTCGATAGTGTCAAGACCCAAACTAGGGCCTGGCCATGATGAGTATCTCAAGTCCCACATGGACCAGAGACCACCTCCTGCACCTAATCAAATGAACATATCATCCCCAACATATAACAAGTTAGCATAAGAATGAGCTTAATGTTATCTAAATCATCTCTACAACCGATGACCAATATCTGTCCAAACAACCTACCAACATCACCAAAGTCCACAATAATCAAACAAAGCCTTCTAACAAGAAAATCAAAACCAGACTTTCTCAGGATATATTCTTGACTTTGACAATGACAATGATAATGTTAATGATAATGAAAACTGTCAACTCTAATCTATGATAAGAGATGATGAAATATCTATGCCTTTCGGAGAATTGAGGCTCACCACTTCACCACAATGAACTAATGAATCGGGTCGATCCACCTAACTCTGTGTAGGAAAATAAGAAGTATCTCAGGTGCCTGCATCGCGTGGGGACACAACTTTTGAAGACAATTGGTAGGGTAAACACTAGCATGTAACTTATGGATAAGGATAACATATGCCATGATTAACAGTTCAAATCATTCACATCCAATGAATATAATCAATTGCATATACATATATATAACATGCCGGGATAGAGGACAAGTCGTAATATGTGCTTTAAACATAGCCTAGATTGTATAGCTCAATTATCATAAAATATAAAGGAAACCACAGTCAATATGGGCCCAACTCTCCCTAAGCTGGTAGGGCCTTAGTGCGTGTAGTCACACAAACTAGAGGGAATACATATACACTATGGGGGACTCAAATCTCCCGGTATATCAAGGTGACACAAGCACCCAATCACGTAATATAATTTTGGGGACTCAAACCTCCCAATCATATGATAATAATAAGGGGGATTCAAACCACCTGGTCATATAGACCTCCCCATCGACAATAGTGATTTCTAGTATTGGTCCCTCAGGGCCCCCCACTTTCAAGACTCAAATTTTATAACCCTCATTAAAGACCAATTAAAACAATTCTAACACATTTCCACTCATTGAACCATGATACACATTTAGGTATACACTATCGTTATCTCCATACCAACTGCACTTTCAAGGTAACATCATCATGCCAAAATAATTACATCACATGGGGTAAATTCAAAACTCCTTGGTCAAATTATACATTAGCTTGGGGAATTAAACAACCCATAAAGTTCAATTCAAAATTAATATGCTTCAATAACCTTTCACATTATGCATTAATCCTAGAGTAGTTCAATGTGCATATATTTCATACTCAAAACCGATTTCACAATATGTGGTTGAGGTCATAACCACTTCAAAACACACAAATAGTTGAAATCACAATCCCCTAGTTTATTCACCATACCCATGCACTTCATAGGTTCAAAATAAAAAATTATAGAATGAACAATCCTGTGTAAACCATAGGAAATATTATTCAACAACAAGCATTAGAAACCCTCAACCCATGTTCAAAACCAACATCAAAACCACATTAATAAATATTTAAAACACATGTTCTAAGAAAATAGTAGTGGGGAAGAGTATCATGCCTGAAATGCCATAAATTATGGAGAGAATCTAAGCATTGAGCCCTTGGATGACCAACTTATTGGAAACCCTAACTATGTTGATTGAGGGGATTTAGAGAGAATTAAGAGTCTTAGATATGATAAAATGTGAAATGAATGCCCCGAAGGTGTTTTATAGATGGGTGGTCTTACTGGTTAAAATGGTAAATGTCCAAGGTACCCTCAACTTAATAGTTGTAAAAAGTGTCGTCAGTGACTATGTGTCACGCAACAACTCAAAACAATACCTTAAGTCTCTCACAACAAGTCATAACAAAGAAAGTGTCAGGGGGCACCCATACTGTTGACCCTACAACTTACATCACACAACTTGTAATGGGACCCTACGCCACTTAGGGTCTAGTCGTAGTTAACACAGAACCTACTAGGGGTATACACTGTACATCCTACGATTTGCTCCCAACAACTCATAACGAGTCCTCACGACTCATAGAGAGACACTATACTCAGAGCATAACATGTCACACACACACTGTTTAGGCTATGATTCAGTCCCTAGGACCCGTCAAGACTTTATATAAATCATATAGAGGAGTTGTAGTCAAGGTAGTAAGGATAAAATTTTCAATATTTTCTAAGACCAACATTTGGGATGTTTGATTCAAACCCCTTAGGATCATTTATCCTCAAATGATGGGTTAAGGCATTTATTGGCATGGTTTGACCCCAAAAAAAACCACGCATGCCTTTAACAAAGATAAAAAATAAAGAAATCAAGGAATTCACAATTTCCTATAACAAAGTCAAAAAAAGGATACTAACATCACACGTACACTAAGCACAATTTTATTAAATAGGCAATAGGAATGGGAACTTGGACTTCATGTCCTACTCGACTTCCCAAGTAGATTCCTCAAACTCTTGGTTTCTCCAAAGAACCGTTACCGAAGCCATGTCCATCATCCACAACAGATGGACTTACCGATCCATAATCTCTACCAAAACTTCCTCTTAAGACAAGGAATCTGAAATGCCCACACTTTTTAAAGGAAAAACTAATGAAGGATCACCTACGCACTTCCTCAACATCGATACATTGAAGAACGGATGAATGGAGCTCAAATTAGAAGGAAATTTAAATTTCTATACAACATTGTGAACCCTCTTCGAAACCAAATTCAGGTGAATGTAACAGGAACTGAGCTTCCTCTTCTTCCTAAAAAACATCACATCTTTTATCGGAGACACATTTGAGAACACCAGTCACCAACATTAAACTCCAGCTCACTCCATCTCAAATAAGTGTAGGACTTTTGATGACTTTAGGCGGTCTTAAGACTATTCCAAATCATATTTAACTTCTCCATGGCTTGGTGAACCAAATTAGGAGAAAATAACCTAGCCTTACAAACATTGTACCACCTAATTGGAGAATGACATCTCCTGCCATTCATATCCTCAAATGTATCTATATTAATGCTAGAGTGATAACTATTGTTGTAGGCAAATTCTATGAGAGGAAAGTGGTCAACCCAACTCCCATAGAAGTCGATCACATAAGATCTGAGCATATCCTCTAATGTATAAATAGTTCTCTATGCTTTCCCATCCACCAGTGGGTGAAAAGCGGTAGTAAGGCTCAACTTTGTCCCCAAAGCTCTCTGAAACAAATGCCTAAAGTGAGATGAGAATTGGGTACCTCGATTAGAAATGATGGAAACTAGAGCACCATGAAGCTTGACTATCTCCTTAATGAAAAATTAGGCTTAATTCTCTAAAGAAAAAATAGTCCTCAACTTCAAGAAGTGAGCAGACATAGTCATCCTATCCATGATGAACCAAATTGAATCAAACTAATTTTAAGACAGTGGAAGACCAATAACATAATCCATATTAATTATTTCCCACTTCAACAGAGGTAGCTTAATTTCTCGAAACAATCCACCAGGCCTCAAGTGTTGAACCTTCATTTGTTGACACACCATAAACTTGGCCACAAAATTAGCAACATCCCGCTTCATCTTATTCCACCAATAAATTTCCTTAAGGTCATGATATATTTTCATTGAATCGGGATGAACCATATAACATGACATGAGAGTCGACCAAAATTCTTTCTCGCAACCTATGAACAACTAGAACACAAAATCTATCTTGGTTCCTCAAGAAACCATCACGACCAATCTCAAAGGCCATCACTATCTAGTGACCCACCTCATCCTTGATATGCATCAAGATAGGATCCAAAGCTTATTTCTCCTACACTTCCACGCGAATAGATGACTTTTCTATCTCATGAACAATAACACCTCTATTCTCAGAATCCATGAGATGGACATAAAGATTAGACAAATGGTGAATATCCTTCCCCAAATCCCACTTCTCCTTGTCCACATGGGATAAGCTCCCTATACATATCCTGCTAAGAGCATCAATAGCAATATTAGCTTTATGTGGGTGGTAGTGGAGACTCATGTCATAGACTTTTAGCAACTCAAGCTACCTTTTATACTTGAGATTTAGCTCTTTTGGAGTTAACATGTATTGCGGGATCTTATTATCAGAATAAATATCTACATAGACCCCATACAAATAATATCACTAGATCTTTAATGCAAAGACCACATCTAAAATTTCCAAATCATGGTCGGATAGTTATTATCATGAACCTTTAACTACTTAGAAGCATATGCAACCCCCTTGCCATGTTACATCAACACGCAACCCAGTCCTACCCGAGATACATCACAACAAACAACAAAACCATCAGTAACATCAGGTAGAGTAACGACTGGAGCCGAAGTCAACTTATTCTGCAACTTTTTAAAACAACCCCCACAAGCATCAAACTACAGAACTTCACCTTCTTCTGAGTCAACTTAGTCATTGGGGAATTAATAAAAGATAAACTTTCCACAAACCTCCTATAATAACTGGGTAAACTTAAAAAGCTCCGATTGTTTGTTGGAGTCATGGATCTAGACCATTTTTTTTACCACCATAATTTTCTATGTATCCACCATGATTCCTTCACTTGAAAGAACATTACTCAGATAAGTCACAACATTCAACCAAAACTTATGCTTTGTGAATTTTGCATACAACCACTAATCCTTCAAGGTTTGCAACAAAAGGAGGAGGTGATTGACATGATCCGCTTTACTATTCTTATACACCAAATATCATTAATAAATATTAATGACAAGCATGTCTAGAAACTGATGGACAACCCAATTCATAAGATCCATAAATGTCATCAGGGCATTGGTCAAACAAAAATACATTACAAAAAACTCAAAATGACCATACCGGGTAAATAAAGCAGCCTTAGGGATATCTGCTTGAATAATCTTTAACAAATGGTACCCTTACTGAAGATTAATATTCAAAAAGTACTTAGCCCCCTCAATCTTATCAAAGAGACCATTAATCCTCAGAATGGAATATTTATTTTTCATGGTCACCATATTTAATTGGCGGTAATCAATACACATCCAAAGAAAACCACCCTTCTTATGCATGAAGAGCACATCAACACCCCAAGGAGACACCTTACGGTGGATAAAAGCCTTACCCAAAAAATCTTTCAATTGCTTCTTGAGTTCCTTCAAATCATCCGGAGCCATTCTATAGGAAGGGTTAGAAATAAAAAGAGCATCTTGAGGATGAACAATCCCAAAATTAGTTTACCTATTTGGAGGAATAATAGGATGATCATCAGGGAAAATCTCGAGAAATTCACCGACCTTAAGGATAGTCCGCAAAGCAGGACCTTCTAGCCTAGAATCCTTAAAATGCACTAAGTAATAGAGGCACCCTTAGAAACTAATTTCTTGGTTATATGATACAAAATAAACCTTCCCTTAGGTACTAGGGAACTACCTTCCCACTATATTGATGGCTCATTAGGACAAAGAAAACTGAAACTTCAAGTCCGACAATCAGGAGAACCATAAAAGGAGTGCAACCAATCCATCCCTAAAATCACATCAAAGATTAGCATGCCCAACTTTATCAAATCCGCTAAGGTCTCTCTACCACAAACCGATATCACACTACCCCTATAGACCATTTTATCCATAATGGAGTCCCGACTAAAATGGACAAAAAGAAGGGATCTAGAATAAACTCAGGATCAAAACCAGAATAAATAGCCACATAAGGGGTCACATAAGAGAGGGTAGAACCTAGATCAAATAGACAATACATATCATAAGAAAAAGTTTGAGCATACCAGTAACAACATCGGGGGATGCCTTAGAATCATTTTGGGTGGAAAGATCGTATAGATTGTTCTGCCCAGTGACAAAGCCAAAAGTATAAGTTGTACCTTTTTATGCAGGAGCTGATGAGGTAGCAAACTAAATCTTATTTGCTCTAGAAGAAACCCTAGAAGGAAAATCCCTCTTCATATAGGATATGATTAAGTTAAAACACAAAATTTAAAGCACTTGTTCAGAAATCACTTATTCCTTCCCTCTTCAAAAACACCATGATGTACCAATAACAAAATCTACACGGGGGATATAAATGGAGGTGACAGAGCCCCACTATCTTGAGGCTAGATCCTGGTGCTCTAAACCTACTATATACTAAAAAATAATGATCACACAACTATTTTTGATAAAGAGCATTAGCCGTAGAGTAGGAACGAGAATTACCCCACTTTTTCTTAGGCAACAATCCACCTTCTCTACCACTCTATTGCTAACCTCTACCTTGATTCGAGGAGCAATACTTCTCACTCTACCTTTCACTCATCTCTTCTTTCTTTTTTCTTTTCCCTTTGCATATGTTGCATATATACCACAAATCTACAGATGTCTATATCATTGTTTAACAAGGCAACCTTGCTCTCCAAGATTAACTTAGGGGACAACCTAGAGGAAAACTTCCTCATTCTAGTTGTAATGCTAGACACCAATTCTAGAGAATATCATAACAGCTAATGGAACTTTAAGGCATAACCCTTCACTTTCATCCTGGCTTGATTCAGTCTAATGAATTCCACAGCCTTTGCCTCCCTAAACTCTTGAGGAAAGAAGCGATCAAAAAAGGAACTACAGAAGTTATCCCATAATGTGTACTCCATATCATTACCTCTAGGCTGATCCCATTCTTTATACCACTGATACAATAGATTCTTTAATTGGTAAGCCTCAAACTCTACTCCCTCTACATTGATAGCTGTATGACACAAAAATTATTTCCATATCATCAATAAAATTTTTGAGGATCTTTCTCTTCTTTAAATTGGTTAAATTCAGTGAACTCAACCTCATAAATTGGAAAACTCTAGTTACCTTTGAGGATGGAGCAACATAAGTAACATACTGTGTCTAAGAGGCTACTAACTAGGTAAGCTATTAAATCAATAAGAGGCAATCAATATTAGACATATCTGCTTGAGTTGCCTGAAGAGAAATAGAGGGCACCAGTGGAGCTCCATTTGGGCAATCAAAAGCAGCGACCCTAGACTGGGTCTAAACATTTAAAGTAGGATGAGATTCATCCACATTATCCTCAGACTAGGCAGATGAGTTTCCATAAGCATCAGATCTTCGAGAAGGAAAGATTTGAAAAGCAAGCATATCAAAATTAAAGGAGATTTCAAGACCTTAGAATATATAGCTTGAAATATATTAATAAGAATGGGAAACATTTGTAAATGTCTCATAGCCTCTCCATTATATGCGTGGCGCACTACACTCCCATTAAAGAAACTCTATTTGAATATGGATTTATAGACACATAATGAAACCAAACCTAACATCTGATACAAACTTTTTTAGGACCTGAACTAGGGACTAGTTTTTATAGGTATCTTAAATCCTATAAGGACCGGAGACCACCCCCTGTAGCTAACCAAGTGAACACAATAACTCCAGTGTCAGATGAATTCTTAACATATAACAAGATAGAATTAGAATGAGGTTAATTTTATTTAAGTTATATCAATAAAAAACAATTGGTAATTGACCACAAAACCTACCAACATCACCCAAGTCCATAATAATCTAACACAACCTTCTAACAAAAATTAAAACCAGTCTTGGCCAGGACATACCCCCGACTATGACAATGATAATAATAATGTTAGTGATAATGGAAACTCTTAATTCTAATTTATGATAAAAACTAATAAAATGTCTAATACATTAGAAGAATAGGTTCAACACTTTACCATAATGAACCAATGAATCAGGCTGAACTACCCAACTCTATGCAGAAAAAGTAGAAGTATCTCTAGTTCCTGTATCGTGTTGGGATACAACAACCAAAGATGGTTAATCAAGTGAACACTAGCATGTAACCCTAAGATAAGGATAACATAATATCATGAACACTATCATGTAACCCTAACATAAGGATAACATAATGTAATGATTAATAGTTTAAATTATTTAAATCTAATGCACATAATTAATTCTATATACATATATATCATATGTCGAGATATGGGACAAGGCTTACATGCACTTTAAAAATTAGCCTAGATTGTGTAGTTCAATAGCAATAGTATATGAAGGTTTCCATGGGCTATATGGGCCCAACTCTCCCCCAGCTAGTAGGGACCTAGTGTGTGTGGCCACATGAACTAGAGGGTATACATATGAACTATTGGGGACTCAAATCTCCCATAATAGTAGGGTGATGCAAGCACTAAATCATGTAATATAATATAGGGTACTCGAACCTCCTAATCATATTATAATAAAAAAGGTACTCTAGCCACCCAGCCATATAGACTCCCGCATTAGCAATCATAATTTTTAGTGTTGGTCTTTTGGGACCATGTACTTTAACGACTTTGCCACATAACCCATATTAAATATTAATTGAAAATATTATTGCACATTCTTATTCATTGTACTTTGATACAAATTTAGACAAACATTGTAGGTATCGTCTTACCAACTACACTTGCAAGGTATGATCATCACTTAGTAGAAATTCATAACCCCTAGGTCCAATTATACATTATCTTAGGGAATTGCACAATCCATAAGGTTCAATTAAAAATTAGTATACTTCATTAACCTTTCACATCAAGCAATAATTCAAAAGTAGTTAAATATGCAAATTTTTCATACTCAAAATTGATTTCCAATATGGGGTTGAGGTCATAACCACTTAAAAAGTCACAAGTTGAGGATATGACAATTCCTTAGTTTATTCATCACATCCATTCACCCCATAGGTTTAAAAACAAAAATTAAAGCATGAACAATCCTTTATAAACCATGGGAAACATTATTCAATAATAAGCATTGAAAACCCTCAACCCATGTTTCAAAACTAATGTCAAAACCACTTGAATAAATATTTAAAATGTATTCTTTAAAAAAATAGTAGTGGGGAAAAGTAACATGCCTGAAATACCAAAAATTATAGAGAGAATTCAACCTTTGAACCCTTGGATGACCTAGTTCTAAGAAAACCTCTGTGTCTTTCTTGAGGAGATTTAGAAAGAATTATGAGAGTCTTTGATATGTTAAATTATTAAAAGAATGCCCCGAAGGTGTTTTATGGATGTGAGGTCTAAATGGTTTAAATGGAAAATGTCCAAAGTGCCTAAAATGACAAGTTGGAAAAGGTGTCGCCAGTGACTACGGGTCACACATCAATTCATAACAATAGCTTAAAAATCTTCTCCATGAGCCATAGCCTAGATAGTGTTAGGAGGCACCCATATTGTTGACCCTATGACTTACATCCTAAGACTCATAATAGGTCCAAACTACTCGTAGGGTCCTTTCGTAGTTAACATAGAACCCACTTGGTGTATATACTGGACATCCTAAAATTGGCTCCCAATGACTCCTAATGAGCCCTACAACTCATATTGAGCCACTAGTACTCAGAGAAGAACTTAGCCTTACATACACTGTCTAGTCTATGATTTGGTCCCTAATGACCTGGAAAGACTCCTTACGGCTGGTAAGGAGGAGTCGTAGTCTGGGTAGTCAGGATAAAATTTTAGAAATTTTTAAGGACCAATATCTGGGATGTTTTATATAGTTATCCTTACCTCTTTATTAGCATTATCATGCTTCATTCCACAAATAATAGCATATAGTTTATATTTATTTTTGACATTTTATTTATAGTTGCATTATTGTTTGATCTTAGTCGACCAATAGATATTGAGTACCTTAAGTTTTGTACTCATACTATACTAATACACCCTACAAATCATAGTATGAGTTCTCACCAACATGGGCATTATTAGGAGCTACTATGGATCATAAGTGTAAGACCCCATAAAATTCTTAGATTAATTCAGTCCTTTAAGTTTGTTAAGGGGTCCCAGACTTAGGAAATTCTATCTAAGTATTCAGACTTAGTGTTATTTTAGCCTTCAAAAGTTATAAATATTATTTCTCGAACTTTATATCCCTTAAATGTTGATATGTAGGTTGATTCATGATGAGGAATGTCCGTAGGTGTTTTCAGACAAGTTTTGGATTTTTCAGACTTTGTTTGAAGCTTCTTTGGAATTCTTAAATAGTGGATCAACACAATGTTTGTGTTCCACGTCGACTATAGTGTTGATAGATGTTTTACCTAGCTCCCAGAATCAATTTCCAATGAGTTAAAGTAGACTCAACGAGATGCATTAGCTATCATGTCGATGCCAACGACATGGCACATCGGCCTATGTGTCGATGGTATAGTTTTCAGTCATTAAAAGAACGTATCCTTGGGGGTATTTGGGTCTTTTTTTTCAACCTTCATCCCCTCAAAACATGAAATTTAACCCTAATTCACTAAAGAATACTCACTTTCTCACAAAATCTATCAAGAACAAGCCTTAGGGTTTTCAGTTCAAGATTTAAATCTCAAGAATTCTACCATCAATCTCTTAGAATCAAGAACTAAGGAGTGTGAAGTATTCATCCAAGGGTTCCTTCCACCCTTGGAGTCCAAGAATCTCTTTTGAACTTCATGTAATAGATTTTTTGATTTCCATGGTTGGAATTAAAGTGTATCCGTGATTGCTATTTAGACTAAGTTCCTAATTCATGATTATATATACATATATATATATATATAAATATATCTCATGTTAAATTGATCATTATGTTTGAATATTCATTTGAATCCATGAGAAACCCTTGACTTGTAAAATTAGTGATGAATTATGATGCTCACTTTTTTTTCAATACTATGTCCATATACTATGCTTACCAAGTGGTTGATAAATTGTCCATGTGAACTATTAAGAGAATGAAATGATGTCAAGTTAGCTTATGTAAAAGTTATATTATGCAAGTATTGGTCAAAATGCCCCTTTGAATGAATGAAGATTAAGTTCTTAGTTTACATGTTTCATGTTATGCCATGCCTCTTAATTTATGTTATTGAGTCCTGATAGTACTTGTACCCGACAATTTATTTGATTAACTTGGGACATGGTTAGTCATAGAATAGTATCAGTCATGACACAGTTAGTAGTACTCTCATCCAGTTGCAAAATTTGGAAAAAACTCAGTAGAATCCATATTAGTGCAGTCTAATTCAGTATCCAGTTCAGACCTCAATAACCTCAGTCAGCTAATAGAATTCAGTACTATTCTGTCAGTCAATGGAACTCAGTTAACTTCGTTAAGTTTAGCTAAACAGTAATCTCAGTAATAGCTTAGTCCAGCCTAGTATAGAATAGAAATTAGTTCAGTATCAATTCAGTTGGGAGTAGGATTCAACACTAAGTTAACCCAGGGATAAGGGCATTCCTGTCAGAATAGGGTTTGATCCTTTGTAGCAATCCCTGCATTACAGAACTATGTAGCTAGCATAGGTTGAGGTATCTTTATGCCAGACATTATGAAGATTGATATTTCTTATTTGATTTATCCTACCAGTGAGGGTTGATGGAAGAGCTTCCTGTTTGGGAGGGCTAACTCACAGCTTATCCATACCTATGGCACAGTATTGACACCCTTCTAATTAGGGTTATAGGTTGGACCCCAAATTAACTAGAGAGGGTGCATGTCAGTTAGATGATTTCCTTCCATAGTTTCAGTTCTAGTCTCAGTCTCAGAATAGAACTCAGTTCAGTTCTACAGATTTAGGACTATCAAACATAGTCACTCAGCTCAGTACGAAACTCAGTATACTTTAACAAAATTTAGGACTTTCAAATACAGTCATCTAGTTATTAGTAATACAGTATCAGTATATTCAAACCTTAGTAAATCATTATTTAGATTTGGTATCCAGTACTATCATGTTTTTAGTTACAGTTTACGCACTCATGAAGGTTCTTTTACTCAGTCATACTCATGTAATTTAGTTAGTATTGTTTATGCATATGAACCCATGCATTTTAGCCTAACTCACTAAGAATACCGGTATATTCAAAGTACTAATGCATGCTTTTCTTTGCTCTATCATGTCTTATATTGTAGGTTCAGACGTACGGGCCCCATAGCATCCTTAGCAGTTTAGATTCTCATCTTTTAGAGTAGTGGTGAGTCATCATATTTCGAGGACATTCTTATTATTTGTATTACTTTAGATTTATTTTAGTAGACGGGGTTAGTTGGGGGATTGTCCCATCAACTCCACAGTTCACACAGTTAGAAGCTTTTCCAAACTAGAGCATTTTTAGATAGTTCTTTAATTTTTCAGTACTTATATTCAGTTTTGGTATTTTCATACCACATTCAGATTTATTAGCTGATATGAACCTTATGGCATATGTTTTTTCCTATTTCTGCATGATTATAGTATTTATTACTTAGTTATTATAGAAGGTACAAGTCATGGATTAGCTTGTGGTCCTTTGTGATTATGAGCACCGTGTAGTATCCGGGGTACAAACTTGAGGCGTTACAAACTTGGCATCAGAGCCTAAGGTTCAACAAAGTCCTAGGAAGTCTGAAAGCCATATTTAGTAGAGTCTTATGCATAGGTGTGTTGTGCGCCATGTTTATGGACAAAAGGCTACGGGATATTTTTGGAAAAGTTTCCCTTGTTTCAGTATTCATGTCATGCGAGTGAGTATGAGCTCCAGTTATACTCACTTTCTAATCCTAGATTCTTTTTCATTTATAGAACATGCCTCCAAAATAAAATAAGGGAAGAGGAATGGGAGATCAGCCAGAACCTCAGCCCATCCAGCCAGGTTCTCTGGATGAATATGTCTCCTACGCTGAGTTTAGAGCAGCCGTTACCACCATAGCTCATTTTATGATAGCCCAATATAAAAGAACAACAGTCGTTCCGTCCAACCCAGTGGCCAATACTACTGCTATCAGGATTCAAGACTTCACCCTAATGAACCCTCCATCGTTTATCGGGTCTAAGTTAGATGAGGACCCCCAAAAATTTCTTGATCAGGTGTAGAAGGTTATGATATCATGGGGATAATTGCTATTGAGAGTGCTGAGTTAGTTGCCTATCAGATACGAGATATAGCCCATGTGTGGTTTAAGTAGTGGAAGGTAGACAAGGGTGCAGATGCAGAGCCCATAGAGTGGGAAGAGTTTTCTATAGCCTTCTTAGATAGATTCTTTCCCTTAGAGCTGAAAAAATCCAAGGCGTTAGAGTTCATCAATCTCAGGTAGGGTAGTATGAGTGTTAAAGAGTATTCTCTCAAGTTCTCTCAGTTAGCCAGGTATGCTCTCCATGTAGTAGTAGATAATAGATCCAAAATGAGAAAGTTTGTGTCTAGGGTATCAGGTTGAGTAGTTAAAGAGTGTAGGACTGCGATGTTGATTTAGGAGATAGAAATATCTAGGCTCATGGTCCATGCTTAATAGATTGAGAAACAAAAACTTAAGTAGAAGGAGAGAAAATAAAAAAGCCAGAATGGGTAGCTTTAGTTTTGCCCGGCCAAGGTCAGAGAATGGTAATCGTTCTTGATTTAGTCAAAATTTTTCTGCCCCAGTTCCATCTTCAGCTAGTACAATAGTACCAAGGTTCAGGAATGACAGTAATGATGGGTCCCCAGGCTCAAAAACCTAGAGTGGTGCAAGTAGTATTCGTACTAATTCACTTATCAAAGAATGTGGTAAGAGTTATAAACGTATATGTAGGGCCAATAGTGATGTGTATTTTGGATATGGTGAGTCATGTCACAGAGTTTGAGACTATCCTAAGGTTGATGCACAAAGTCAGAATAGCCATCCTTCAACTCAGTTTGGTTGCCTGAATAAGCAGGGTACTACTTCTAGTGCCACCAGTGGGCAACGCCCAAATAGACTCTATGTTCTTCAGTCCCGATAGGATCAGGAAAGTTCTCCTGATGTGGTCATTGGTACATTACAAGTTTTCTATTTGCATGTTTACACTTTGCTAGATCCAAGATCTTCTTTGTACTTTGTTATTCTATATATAGATGTTGATTTCGGAGTCAGTCTTAAAATTCTAGCAGAGCCTTTCTCAACCTCTACCCCAGTGGGCCAGTCTATTATAGCCTGGTGGTTATACAGGAACTGTCCAGTTATGATATCTCAGGAAGTCAGGCTTCCAGATTTTAGTAGCAATATTAGTATGTTTAGAAAAGTAATGGGTAGGAATGATGCCCAATAGGTCTTTACCTCAGTTCAAAGGTTGTACTTTCATCATCACGATACGTATGTATGATTTATGTCTTAGCTCCATAAACACATCTTATATTCACACACTAAACATATCTTATATTCACACACTTTCTGTAGAGTAATGTGCATTTCTAGTTCCTAGTATGAGGAGCTCCAGTTCACTCAGCATTACGAATTATATATCATGAAATCCTGAACTCCAAACTCAGGTCATGCAGCTCATGACTTTTGCACTCATTCCTTTTAGTGTGTTTAGTCCCAATTACTGTATCAATCATAGTCTTAGTTACAGTCTTAGTTATAGTATCAGCCTTAGTCAAGTAATCAGATCAGTAGCTCAGTTCAGTTTTAGGTTACTAGACCATAGCGTACAGTTATTAGTTATTCAGTTATTAGTATTTCAGTACCTCAGTTTACAGAATATTTCAAAATCATGTTATACACTTGGTCTAGCATTCTTATATAATACAAATTTTCTTTTTCATGAATTCATGCTTAGTTATCTCATGTTACTCAGTCAGTCCTTATTTTATATGCATAATACTCTACAGTTTCAGTCCTGTTATTCAGTCTAAGTATAGTTCAGTGTTACGTGCCTAATATTCAGCTATAAGTCATCCAGTTAATTAGATAAGTTAGTATGCTTATGCATTCGTGCGCAGCGCCCATGTGAATATTTTTTAGTAATCCCAGGTAAAGTTTCATACTAAGGCAGAGAGTATAGTTGAGAATAAGTTTTCAGTATGCGTTAGTCTGTAAAGCCACTAATTAAATATTAGCAGTCAAACAGACAAATTCGTGTAGTGTAGTTTCCGCCTTTCCATCTAGTCTTTCTATTCAAATATCTCGTGAATTAAATTATCCCAAGATGGAGAAATCAGGTAGTGCGTGTTCAGCTCAGTTCATGTCCCACGTTCTATTCTCAATCATGTTCTCATGTTCACGTTCACTTTAAGTAATAGTATTCCTTGAACTCATTCAGTTCCATGTTTAGATTTTAGTTACAAAATTGGTATCAGTTACCATTGCACAATCAGTCTTATGTTCATGATTCAGTTCATTCATACATTCATATATCAGATATACATGTCCAATATAAGAAAATCAGCTCATCAGTATTCCCAGTTATGTATTCATGAATCATGTTCAGCTATGTCCTCATGCATCAGATATGCTTGTCCAGTATGAAATTTAGTATGTCGGTAGTGACAATCAAATAATCATGTTTCAGATGTTCATGTTTAGTAAGTAAGTTCAGTCTACTAGTATTCTCCACTTACTCAGTCTTATTCGAGGATGAATGTTTCCAAGGGGGAGATAATGTAAGACCCCATAAAATTCTTAGCTTAATTCAGTCTTTTAAGCTTGTTAAGGGATCCCAGACTTAGAAAATTCTAGCTAAGTGTTCAGACTTAAGGTTATTTTGGCCTTTGAAAGTTGGCAATATTATTTTGCGCCCTTTGCATCCCTTAAATGTTCATATCTAGGTTGATACATGATTATGAATGTCCAAAGGTGTTTCTAGACCAGTTTTAAATTTTTTGGACTTTGTTTGAAGCTCCTTGGGAATCCTAAAATAATGGATTAATGCAATCTTGGCATTCCCCATCGACTATCACATTGATAGATGTTTTACCCAACTCCCAGCATTAATTTCCAGTCAGTCAATGTGGACTCGATGAGACGCGTTGGCTATCACATCAACGCCAACGACATTGTACGTTGGCCAGTGCATCGATGGTGCAATTTTTAGTCATTAAAATACCGCGTCCTTAGGGTTTGGGTTTTTTTTTTCAACCTTCAGCCTCAAAAAACATGAAATTCAACCCTAATTCACTAAAGAATACTCACTTTCTTTCTAAATCTCTTAAGAACAAGCCTTAGGGTTTCCAATTCAAGAATCAAATCTCAAGAATTATACCATCAATCTCTCATTATTTAGGTACTACGGTATGTGAAGTGTTCATCCAAGGGTTCCTTCCACCCTTAGAGTCCAAGAATATCTTTTGAACTTCAACAAATTGATTTTATGATTTCCATGGTTAGAATTAAAGTGTATCCATGATTGCTATTTGGACTAAGTTCCTAATTGATGATTTTATATATATATATATATGTATATATATATATATATATATATCATATGAAATTGATCATTATGTGTGTAGATTCATGTGAATCAATGACAAACCCTTGACTTGTGAAATTAGAGATGAATTATGATGCTCACTTGTTGTTCAATACTATGTGCATATACTATACTTACCAAGTTCTTGATAAATTGTCCAGGTGAACTATTAATAGAATGAAATCATGTCTAGTTAGCTTATGTGCAAGTTATATCATGCAAGTGTTTGTCAAAATTCCCCAATGAATGAATGATGATCAAGTTCATAGTTTACACGTTTTATGTTATGCCATGTCTTAATTTATGTTATCGAGTCCTTGGGGTACTTGTACCCCATAATTTATCTGATTACCTATAGTCATGGTTAGTCATAGAATAGTATCAGTCATGACACAATCAGTAGTTCTCTCACTCAGTTACAGAATTTAGGAAAAACTCAGTTGAATCCATATTAGTCCAGTTTAATTCAGTATCCAGTGCAGACCTCAGTAAACTCAGTTAGCTAATATAATTCACTAGTATTCCATCAGTCAATGGAAATTAGTGAACTGAGTTCATTCAGCTAAATAATAATCTCAGTAATAGCTCAGTTCAGCCTATTACAGACTAGAAATTAATTCAGTGTCTATTCAGTTGGGAGTAGGATTCATCACCGAATTAACCCAGGGATGGGGGCATTCCTGTCAGCAGAGGGTTTGATCCTTAGTAGCAATCCCTACATTACAGAACTGCATAGCTAGTGTAGGTAGTGGTATCTTCCTGCCAGACATTATGATGGTTGATACTTCTTATCTGAGTTATCCTACCAACGAGGGTGGACGGAAGAGCTTCCTATTGGAGAGGGATAACTCACAGCTTGTCCTTACCCGTGGCATGGTATTAACACCTTTCCAACTAGGGTTAAAGGTTGGACTCCAAATAAACTAGAGAAAGGGCATGTCGATTAGATGATTACCTCCCATAATCTTAGTTCCAGTCTTAATCTCAGAATAGAACTTATTTTATTTCTATAGATTCAGGACTATTAGACATAGTCACTCAGCTCAGTACGGAACTCAGCATAGTTCCACAGAATTCAAGACTGTCAGATATAGTTATCCTATTATTAGTAATACAGTATCAGTAAATCAATATTCAGATCTAGTATCCAGTACTATCATGTTTTCAGTTATAGTTTACGCACTCATGCATGTAATCTTACTCAGTCATACTCATGTTATTCATTTTGTATTGTTCATGCATATGAACCCATACATTTCATCCTACCTCACTAAGCATACTAGTACATTCAAAGTACTGACGCATGCTTTTCTTTGCGCTATGATGTCTTATATCATAGGTTCAGATGGACGAGCCCCAGAGCACCCTTAGCAGTTCAGATTCTCAGCTTTCAGAGTAATGGTGAGTCCTCATAGTTTGAGGACATGATTATTATTTGTAGGAATTCAAATTTATTTTAGTAGATGGAGTTAGTTAAGGGCTTGTCCCATTAAGTCCATAGTTCAGACAGTTAGAGGCTTTTTCAGACTAGAGTATTTTCAGACAGTTGTTCAGTTTTTAAGTACTTATATTCAGTTTTTGGTATTTCGATACCGCATTCAAATTTATTTGTAGATTTGAACCTTACGGTCTATATTTCCACTTATTTCCATATAATTACATTATTTATTACTTATTATTACAGCAGGTACCAGTCATGGGCTAGCTTATGGTCCTTCGAGATTATGAGCACCGTGTAGTGTCTGGGGTACAAACTCGGGGTGTTACAATAAGTTTGGTGTGAGATCCTATCATTTGGAGTTGTTCCTGCTCCCACTCAGTTGCTGGGATTGATCTTTATTTAGCATTTTGGAGATAGTCCTCTCTCCCTCCTTCTCTCTTTATATATATATATATATATATTATGCTTGCCTTGTACTCTTGATTTTTTAAAAGATCTTATACTAACTTCAAAAATTTTTGGGGTTACTTCTCTATAGTAGTCTCTTTTAGTAGACTAATTCACTAATGTTTTTTCCTCTTGATAATACATTACTCACTATTTGGAATCATAGGTTGGCTTACCTACTGGTGGGTTGGGGTAGGTGTCATCATATCCTAAGAAATTAGTTAGTGACATTGTTTGCATGGCTTGAACCTTTGACGTTCAAGTCATATGTAAAAAACATTGCAATTTTCTTCGAGCTTCCCTTTTATTTTATTAAGGTATATTTTTTCTAGTTTTCTTTAAAAATGTTGTATAGTGCTTATATTTATAGATTGCTTAATTATTTCATAGCTTTTTAAAATATATTATATTATTGTACTTGTTTGTTAATTTGGTGGTTATTGTGTTCGCTTAATGTCAGCGTTCTGCTATAAAATTCAAAATTCATAAACCTTTTATCTTGGAGCCGCCTCTAGTTGGATCCGTTGTTTTTAATTAAATAAAATCTAGTCCAATGGACCAAAGTTTAATTAAAAAAGAATATAGGAAATAAGTTTTGGTTTTGGCTGAGATATGATGTTAATTGTATAAAAATCAAATCTTGAGTTCATGAATATTGCAAAATTGAAAAGTTATAGTTAGAAAGCTAGGATTCATGATGGCTAGGATACTTTTCTAATGTTTACTTTTACAATTTACCATGTAATTGGTACAATTGAATTTGTATGTTAGTCTAGAGCAGGCTTTACAAGTTAACCTTATTTCTGGTCAGGTATACCAGTTTTTTAGTTACTAGGTGATAAGCAATTCAACTATCTACAAGTCAATTGGAAGAAGTGAAGCAAATAAAACAAATCTAAAAATGTTTTATAAGAATATGAGCATGTTTGAGATCTATTCTAATCTATCTGAGCTATTCAAAATGAAAGATTATCACTAGCAAGGTCAATATAAGGAAATAAAAAATGCTAGGGACCAAGTAAACTATTGTATTAATGAAGAGAGAGAATCAGTAAATGTTATTTTAAGTAAGGAGAGAAAAAATTTATAGGTTATATAGATGTAGGCCCTTGACCAATTAGAATTCAACACTAGATCCATATAGGACTAAAACCTATACCTAGACACCACGTGATTGTTCCATTAATGGGCTAGATAATATTGTTTTATTATTTTGATCTGCACAAGTTAATCCACGCACCTAATAGAAATGATAAATCTGCCTCACATTTGACCCTTTAATCATTTCTATATGCATGGTGATCCATCGAGTTCTTTACCCTTATAAGAAGGAACTTCCATTACCGTTGTCTTGAGATATACTTATCTTAGTCTCTATACTTATTATTACAATATATCATCAGTTTTCCTCTCCTTATAGTGCCACATGTCTCTAGGTAGAGTTTTGCCTGCATAGCTAGTTCTCCATCATTTGGGAGGCTAAGTTCAATAGTAATCGAGATAGAAAGAGAAATAAAGTCTATTACTCAAAACACTCATCCTTATCTCTCAAAAAAAGGAAGAGCTAACTAATTTTTTTAACGGCCCCTATGTAATATGAGCAAAATAAATTTTTACGTGTTGCCTTAGGTATTTGGGGAAAATGACCTTTTTTGCCTATAAATTATAGGATCTTCATAACTCATTGATCATGATCCCTTCTTTTAGTTCAATAAATATTTTTTGATTTTCTCATTGCTATCCTATATTTTTATTCAACATGTCTTGTTTTTTAACCCTTCCTCCTTTTCTTATCTACCGATAACTTAGCAAAGAAGAGGATCAAAGATATCTTATATTTTTGAGCTATTAATCAATGAAATATTCAATAATTTTTACTTCTTTTATTAAGATCTTAAGGTACTAAATTTCAAACAACAAAAAGAGAAGGATAGACGGTGATGAATTTCCCCCTTGTTAAATTAAATAATCTAGCCATTGTTTGAAGACTCTATAGATGGATCTTTAAGAAGTTAGAGTAGAATCACCCCATCCATTTGAAAGAATTAATTTGTTGAAGCCTGAACACCCTTTTGTCTACACCTATCTATTTTATATCGACATAAAAAATTCTATAGATGGAGTAACTCATATCTTTCCGCAATACCTTCAAAGGCATCAAGGCTAGCTCAACCTAGTAATATGGAAAAATTGTTCTTTGCCTCTGTGTGCTAGCCAATTTGCTTAGTGTGTAGTTCTCTCCAACACATTTAATCCTTATTTATTCCCTATTAGTACATTAAGGAGGGATAATACAACTATCTGGTCATTGGAGGAGGTCCCTCTTAGGCAACTTGGATGATCCCAAAGACTGAGGTTGAGTTGATCATTGATTTATTGGCGCTTAATGGAACATTTGGTGTTCTTAACCATACATCATTGTATTTCTTTTTGTGATTTTTGTGAGATTTGATTTTATTGTGTAACATATGAAGGAAAACATGTCAAGAATACAAAAGTGTTAAATTCTGATAAAAATTGTTATATGATGAGTCTTGCTTTACCCTATAGATCTCGAGACAAACTGTATATGAGATGATGTTAAAATAGTTATCTAACAACCAAAATACAATTAGGGGAATCATTTGTCCTATGAACCATCAATTCAAATTGTGAAATCAAGGAAATGAATAATTTTCAGTATGCCCTAGACGGTGCATATAACAACAAGTTGTTACTAGTTTGAGGAACCATTATAACAAGTAAATGGATTAAAGTAATAACTTAGGTAAACAGTAAAGCAAAAAGATGGTGTACCCAATGAGGCATCACTTAGGCGATGGATTATATGACCATTTATGGACGCATTACGGACTAGTTTCCCTCTGTATTTCTAATTTGATCTTTATATAGACTATAAATATTTTTGCTAGATTTTATTTTATATGGACTTCACATTTTGAAAAAAATAGGCAAAAATATTTCGGCTTTTCTAGTTCTTGTTACGTGTGTGATCTTTGTATTACGATCTAAGCTATCCTTGAGTTCGTTCTTGTAAGATATTGCTATAATGATGAATTCAATAATTTTATTTTTGATGTTATGAGGAGATAAATCAGATTGTGTGGATTGTTTGAACCATGGTGAATTAATATTCTGCGCGTAACAACGGGTGTAGTTTTGTATGATGTTCATGTATGTATTATTAGTTTTTATACCTTAATTATACTCTAATAGTTGCAATCATTAGAACTTTCCCACATCAAACATGTCTTGATAAAAGAAGTTAAGGATAGAAAAAGAAACTATTAATCGGGATTTGAGGCTTTCTACATTCATATTATGATTAAGGTTGTAACTAGGTTGATTAACCTGGATAATTATCCTTAGGTCATCGTATTCAATCTTAGACAAATTGGATTAATGGGAAATGATCTGAGTAGGTTGACAAACACCTAGGTAAAGTTAAATAATTGATAATTTTGCATGCATGGCATTGGAATGAACTACTACCAATAATGACTTGGTCGTCTTATGAAATCATGGAGAACACAAGCTTATTCATTTCTCAGTACTGAATTACAATCATAAAAATTGTGATTCTTTATTATTTACATTGGTTAATACAATAATATTTTACATAAGATTCTCCCCTTTTTAGAAATAAACGATAACTAGTGTGATAACTATACTGCCCTTATTTCTTTCCATATTTTTTGAGAGATTCAACCCCAAACTTGTTGGTTTATTTAATTGAACATTGACAACTTTATAATTTATTTAGAAGTTTAATTTTGGAGTATCATGTATTGATGTTGTTGTTGTGGAATATTGTTTAGGATATGTTCAATTGTGTTTATTTGGTTTGTATCAATATTTCCTAATTTTATTTTTTTTGTTGTTTTTATTTATTTAAGGGTGAAGCTTAGTTTCTGCCCAACATTGGGAATAAACTCCCATTGAACACAAACTAGAACTTTCTATGAATATAAACGTTCAAGAGATTAACAATCAAGTCTAGGCTGCCCGATAAGTTAATCCAACCTGATTAGTTATGAAGGCAGAATATCATATGAACTATGAAGCTATAATAGTTGCCACCAATGCTCGAAGCAACTAAATTCACTAGAGACATAACAAAAAATTGGTTGTTCATTTTGATGATCCTGAAAATGACGGTGACACTGATTTTGATGATGTAGGTGCTACAGGGGCCATAGTCCTTTCTACACTAGAATCTAGGGCTAAGTTTGACATCACTAGCACTATGATATGAATTTTGAATATAATGGGTCTATTTGAGGTTGTTCTTGACATAATACAAACCTCTATTTTCTGGGAATTTGCAAGGTATGTAGAATGCCAAAGTTAGTCAAGATGCTATCAAACTGCACTTGTTTCCCTTTGTAACACCCCAAAAATTCAAAATAATATTTGAACCATGCTTCAAGTATATGAAAAATCAAGAATTATGGTTTGGCCATTTGATAAAGTATTTATAGATATTTTAGGTCCACAAATAGCTCCTACCTCATATACAAATCAAAATATCCTTTACATATTGAATTCTTACGAAGAATATTTCTATAGACAAATTCAAAAAATCATAACATTTATATTTTATTTATATATTTAAGATATAAACGCACAAAAATATATGTAATTTATTATCTTTCCATTGTCTCTAGTTTTGCCTTATTCTGATAACGAAATAAAAAGTTAAGGCCAATTTACTGAACCACTGTTAAAGCTGCCAGTGATGACGACGCTGACAATGACTCATTTTCAAGACACTACGATTCATAGGGTGACTCATAACCATGGAAGTGGGGACCAAAATTTGAGCGTAGAAGATGACTCGAGTAACAATTCATCTCGAGACCCTACGGGTCGTCATCAAACTAGTCAGGACTGAAATCAAAAACTCTTTAGATAATTTTAAATGGGGTATTTAGAATTTTTCCACTCTTTTAACCACAAAACTATGTCGTTTAAGCTGTTACAAGAGGTTTAAGTCTATTTAATCACCCCAAATCCCTAATTATTTTCTCCGTACTCATTCTAAATCAAAAAAATAAGAAATTCAACCCTTAAGTAGGCCAAAGCCTAAGGATTTTCTCAAACCCAAATTTTGAAGGCTTCAGTCAAAGATTTCATTAGTCTAGGTATGTAGGCATTCAATAAGAGATTCATCTGACCTTTATACCAAAAACCTAGTTCTAAATTATGAATTTCAATTATGATTTCTATGATTTCCATGAACTAGGATTTTTACCCAAATAGAATTTTAAGCTTAAATAGGCTCTCTTTGATATATTTATATACATGAGCATATTTTCAGTATAATTTATGATTTCTTATTACTATATTATATAATTCACAATATGCTCATGTTCATGTATGATTTACATGATATTAATTCATATTTAAAGCATATGATCATGCTAAGTATGATGCATCAATTTTCAAGACTATTAAGTATTATTTAACACGATTTTGTAGATTTTAGTCCATATTAGTTGACATACATTGATTTTCCATGAATATTAGTATTATCACATACTTAGAATTATGAACCCTAGGCATGTTAGTAAATTCATGATTTTAGACTTGTGGTATAAAATTTTTCTTTTTCCCTTCCAAATACTAAATTCATTACTAGTGGCATTCTGTAACGATGGAGGGTTATGAATACCCGATGACCTAGGATATCATATATCATCAATCAAACACTTAATTATTCAGTTTTTAGGATTTAGAATGCTTTTAGACTGTAACGCCCTGATTTGCTGAATCAGAATGCTACATGACCCCAAAGGACCTCAAGCTAACCCATGACTAATATCTGTACCTGTACACTAAATAAAATATTGAATAACGTAGAAACATGCACTGAAAGGCCATAAGGTTCAATACTAAACATAACATAGATGATATACCATCTGTGGGGTAATACAGTACCCAAAACAAAACTATAAACACTAAAGTCTGAAACATAATAGTCTACATCTAGTCTGAAAGCCTCTACTATCTGAATAATCTGAATAAGGAGTTGATGGGATATGTCCCCAACTAACTCCAACTAATAACTAATCAATGAAATAGTAGAGAAATAATCATGTCCTCAAAGAATGAGGACTCACTTCTATTCTGACTGCTGAGACTGGAATCTACTGTTGATCTAGAACTCGTGTCTCTGAACCTATGGTGTAACATAAAAAGAAAGCACCATAGTGTAAATTCATTAGTACAATGGAATGTACTGAGTATACATATGAGGTAGGCTAATGCAAGGGATAACATGTATGAATAATGCTAGCTGACTGTCTAACATAAATACAAAAATGCATATATAAATACGTAACTGTAACTGACACTGTGATATTGTGATTACTAAATATGAATACTGATGACATGACATACTAAAAAATGATATGTCTGATAGCATAAATAGCTGTATCTAAATGTAACTGATAATATGGGTGACTGCATCTTACAGTCCTAAATCTGATGGAACTATCTGAGTTTCTTACTGTACTGAGTTGACTGTATCTAACAGTCTTGAATTTGAAAAACTATCTGAGTTCTTTTAGTGAGACTGGTATTGAAACTGTGGGAGGTAGCATTTAATCGACATGCCCCTGATATGCCATTATGGCTGAGATAGGGTCCAATCTGTAACCCCAATTAGAAGGGTGTCAATATCGCCCCATTGGTAAGGACAAGCTGTGGGCGACCCTCATCTGATAGTATGCCCTGTACTAGAACAGGGGGCCCTTATTTGACAGTGATTATCCACCTCATCAACCCTCATCGACAGTGGTGATGTCTCAACCTATGCTGGCTATATAGTTCTGGAATGCAAGAATGACTGCTAAGGATTACACCCTTATCTAATAGTGTGTGTCCCCATCCTTGGGTTCACTCGGTGCTAATTTCTACTCCAATTTGAATGGACACTCAACATGATTTACTGAACTGAACATAGACTGAGTTACTAAATTCCGTTGACTGATGGAATATTACTGATATCTGACAACTGACTGAGTTCATGAGATCATGGAGATTTTCTGAGTCATAAGATTGTCTGAAGTCTAAGGATCATGGCTTGATTGAGAGTATCATGAAAACATGACATGGATCTAGGTACGCAACTAATGTTTCGGGTACAAGTACCCCCAGGAATCGATGGAAGGAAACTGACAAAGCATGACTTACTTGAATACATAATAATCATCATAATACATTTACTGAAGAATTTCATCAAACATGTAATAGGCATAAGCTTGTATGTACATGGGGATTTCATGATATCATGCTAATTAGACACTTTACCTTCATCTAGTCATTCAACCAAACACATAGTAGGCATAGAATATGTAAACAACATCATACAACAATTAACAGTCGTGATTCAATTCCAATTTAATCATTCAAGGGTTTAGTCCTAGAGTTTCATGAATCTATACGGATACAAATCAAGCCATATGGAATTTAGCACTCATTCATGGAATACAATACCATTAATCATTATCAACTTGAACAAAAGAAGCTCAATCATAAAATTCATAAGAAAATCCATAACTTAAATTTAGAAAAGGGATTCTTGGGCTTCATGGATGAAAGGAGTCCATGAACAAACACTATGCATAACTTAGTTCATGATTTCGTGAAGATTGATGGTAAAAAATTCTTGAAATTGGATCTTCTATAAAAACCCTAGCTTGTTCTTAAGAGAAACTTGAGAGAAAAGAGTGTATTTTGGAGTAAAAGTGACTGAATCACGTGTTAAAGGGCTTAAATAGGGGTGGGAAATTGACCCTTTTAACCCTGGACGCGTCTTGTAATTTCAGTAAAAAATTCCCAAATTGAACCCCTGGCGCGACGCAGCGCTATCACGCTGTGTCACCAGAATTTGAAAATTGGGAAATTGAGGGATGGGGCGACGCGGAGCCATCACATTGCCCCTTCATTCGTGACCTGGAACTTTGGCGCGACGTAAGGGAAATCACGCTGAGACATTGGAAAAAGGACAATTTTGAATTTGAGTGCTGGCGCGATGCGTCATAATCGCGTACACTACTGAAATTGCCAAATGCCATTTCCTCTGGTTGCGTGGCATGCCACTAACTTGTATGGCACTGTTTTATGATTGGAACTTGAAATAGTCATAACTTATTACCTGGTTATCAGATTTAAGAGAATCATATATTGATGGAAATCTTATTGAATTTTCCACATGACAAAAAGTAAAAATCTTGAAAATTCCTCATGGAATAATTATCATTCACTTTAGAAGCTAATACTAGGCATTCTTGGGATGAAATTGGCTAGAAATCTTTGGGGTATTACATAGACAAAAAACTTATCTTTCAACCTCATAAATTTAATAATATTGAGCTATTCGGTATATTAAAATATATTTAGTGGGTAGTAGTACTTAGCACCAAGAGGATGTCGGGTTACAGGCTCCTTGTTATTTAGGTTGAGAACTTTACTAGAAGTCCCTAAGTCCCTAAATTACGGCACCACCACTGGATCTAAAGGTTGACCCACCATACAAGGATTGACGCCTTAGTCCTTTTGGACGTCATCATTATTGACCATGTCAGATCAGCCTTTGTTTCCTGGCAAAGTATAATGGGTTCTTTTCAATGGTGTTTATACATCAAACACCATGATTAGCTCACATGGCTGTATATTGGATAAAAGTTTCTCCTATATTCAAACAAAGCAATTGTATGACATTGTAATCAATTTAGTTAGTATAGTATTAATCAATTAGATGTTTATTTATTTGGTCATTGTAATTTTTCATATCCCACTATTTCAGGCGCAATATTCATACATGACACAGAGTTTAGTTTTACTTTTTTTTATACTATATATTTTCAAACTATCACTACACATTAGTATATATGTATTTTACATAGGATCATTGTATTACAGTTCAACTTAATGTATTCAATTTGCACTCAAGTTTATCTTTTTATTTTTAGTTAGTATTCAATACAATTTTACATCATATTCAGTGTAGACTTAAGATTATATATAATAGTTATGCTTTTATTGCTTTCTAGTTTATTGAAATGTTTTATCTCATATTTTAGTTATTTAACTATGCCTCACATCTTTTATGTACATAAATGTTTTAAATGTATAATTTAGCAAATGACTTATGCCTTCAATTTCAAAGCTTGTTTTAATTTTTTCCATTACAAGTGCATATCTCGATAACTCATTACATTCCAATGTACTGATTGCATACATCTTCTACCTATATTTTTAATATGATATAGATTTATGTGCTTACAATTGGGATAATAGTCAAGCAGATCATAGAATTTCACCACCAGGCGATGAGTTCTCTTATTTTAAGGAATCAAGTAAGTTGGAGTTCTTGTATATTTTTGCATATGCATATATTTTAATTAGGAATAGTTGGGGTCATGTCCTAGCTATAGTAAGTGTTAGTATATACTTCATAAATATTCAGTCAGAGATATTGTATGTATTTTATGTTCATCTTTCTTTTAGATTCTAATATTGTAAACTTTTGGAAATAATATATTGAAATAGTTTATCTTATTATTATGATTCAAATCAGTCAATTTAACTCTTATATATATTTTATTTAGTTAATAAATCATTATGCAACTATCATGAGTTAGCTTGGGAGTAATTGTATTTCATATCGCCGAGTTATGATTTGGGGTAGAGTCTTGTGAAATATCTAGTAGAGTCTTGCAAAATTGTATGGAGATGTCTATACTTTTAATTGGAAGACTAAAAGGAATTTCAAAAATCTTTTCCTTCTTTCATATCTCATATCGTGCAGTAGCGATATTCTTTAAGAAAAACTTATATAGATCCTAGAATTGCTCAATTATTGTACACTAGGTCTTTTTTTTGAGGTAATAGAGACAATCTATCTTAAATTCCTACTAAAAATGTTTTCTCCAGTAGTCCTTACAAATAGTTATGAGATTGCATGAAGGCTTAAAAATATTTCACCGACGCCTTTGTGTTGTAAACTTTGAATGAGTTCTTTATTATTCATAAAAATTATGCATTGAGCCCAAGTAAGATGTGTCCAAACATCCCTTATGAGAATACTGTGGAAGCATGACCTAGAGTTGAAAGCATGAGCCTAGAAGTATAGCAGTAATAAGGTAGGGATAATGTAGTTTATATCAAAATGTAATAGATTATGTATCTATGGAGCTAGAAAGGTGTTGTGTAGACTATCTGATAGCACTTTGAGAGAGATTTACTAGTTAAGGGGGACTTATAGTATGTTAATTATTTTGTCATGATCAAGATTAGGTGGTTAACAAAATGATAGAGAAGTTTTTTACTGCTAGGTATGTTCAAAAAAGTTTTAGTGGGTTAGAGTTTCATGATTCTTATCTAGTAGTTGTAAGTTAGTATAGTTCTTTACATTTTTGGGGATATCCATGTTAATTCTTAGAATCTAAGTTCAAATTATTGATGATTAAGATAATAGAAAGAGGAGTTTGAAATTATTGATGGAAAAATTGTGAACTCAGATATTGTGATAATTCAGAAGGTTCGAAGTTAAGAAACGTTTATGCTATTGTGATGATTATTGGGGATATATAAAGTTATGTTTTGAATCTCAAATGAAGTACTAGCAACAAGTTCTACACTTTTAGATATAGTCTTTCAGGGGAATTTTAGATTTATGTGACTTTCTATATCCCAAACTCTAGAGTAGTGCAACTCTACTTCAGTTTATAGTTTGTTTCAGAGGTCCACAAACATATCATAATAAATTTATTATAAGGGGGAGATGATAGAACAAGGAACAAAGTTAGGTTTTCATATTATAGTTGTGATATTAGTGAGTTCTAGAACAACAATATAGAGGAAGATACTCGACCCATTTTGTCTCAGTACAAATTTTAGTATTACAACACTATATTCATGCCTTACAAGTCAATACTATGATCATAGCCCATATTTATACACTTTATATAAAATCTTGTACACTCCTAGCTCCTAGTATATGGAGTGACTATTCACTCAGAGGTACGACTCATATGTCATAAATTTATGAGTTCCTATCTCAAGTCATGCACGTAATGACTCATTTACTCATGTTTTAAAGTATGGTTAGTTCAAGGTACTCGTGATACATAATGAATAGTAAGATCTCAATACGTCATTTATGTTCTTAGATTAGATCTCATTAAATAAGCTTATCGTAATTATATTTTACACCTTAGACCTCATTTATTTTCCAAATTCATGAAAATGCTCAAATAAAAATTTCATAGTATCCCTCTTTTATCAAACCCTCATGTTTTAGTTCTTATGTGACCCTTCTTATGCTTTGATGGTAATGTTGCTAGAAGTAGAGATATAGGCTTTAACGATTTGTTTATATTCCTTTAGATAATGGCTTATGGTTGTTAGTCACCTTTTTAAAACATAAGGTTGATTGTTTAAGGTGGCAAGAAGTAATATATATTGAGCTTAATTTTTCCTAGTGGGTATAGAAGATTGATTCCCATATTGAGGCTAGTATGGTCATTTTATAGGTACATAGTTGTATCTCTAAGTTAGGCTTGAAGGCTGTAAGAATATGAAGCTAGACTTAGCGTCTAGTAGCTTGTTATGGTATTTCCTGAGGAAAGTAGAAAATTTTTGCTATTTAAGTGTTGCAGATTAATAAGGATAACCATGGTTGAAGAATTTTTCTCTGTTATAGAATTATCAGTCATATTGCTTAAGCTATATTTATCCTAATCGTACTTTAAGTCTAAGATAATTCCTTTCCATGATATGTAACTATAGAACAGTGGTGTCTCATGTGTAGCTCTATGTCATCCTATTCTATGAGCTCAGACTAGCAAACTTTGATGCTCAAACCATATTATAATCCTTATTCAAGTATTTCACTTAGATCATGCTTGAAATCCTTACATATCTTCAGAACCTCTAAAAAGAAGCATCGAAGGTAACAAATATGTCTTTCTTAGTAACTCTTATAAATTTTATAATATAATCTAGTATATTTAGTTCTAATTATTTTTTTTCAGGAAGACTTCATTTGTATTAGAAAACTCTATGTATGAGTCAATTTGTATAGCAAATAATTAAGTTCAACGATAACAAAGACAATGTCCAATAATTTCTCATCTCTTTATCTAGTCTTACTATACTAACATTCATGTATCTGACTATTAAATAAGGTAATTTATTTATATTCATTCTATGTGCAAACTCAATTGAGTCCTTACCCCAAGGCTAAATTAATCCCAACCACAACAAATATCCAGATTCAGAAATCGTTATCATCTTAGTTATCAAACTCTTGAGTCAGACAGACAGTAATAGTAAGTTCCGTCACATTTACCAAACCAAGTTTTAGTTGGATATTTAGTCATAAATTCATTATTGAGCAGTTGAAATACTATATTTAATATGACACCTCTTTCCTTATCTTTTCAGACAAGTCAACCTTCATTCGAGGATGAATGATCCTAAGTGGGAGATATTGTAAAACAAATAATCCAAGCCCATATTTGGACCACTATTCAATTATATGAAAAATAAAAAAAATCACATTTTTGTAGTTTGATAAGTCATTTATACAAATATTAATTAAACAAATTGCTCTTAGCTCATAGACTAATCAAAATATCCCTTACCGATTTAATTCTTGTGAAGAATATTGATATAGCCAACTTCAAATGAGAATAACCTTTAAATTTATAGGAGTTTTTGAGATAAATAAATATAAAAATAATGATAATTCAATTATCTTTCCAACTCCTCAATTTTTGCCTCAATCTGATAATGGAGTTAAAAGTGATGACCAAATTACTAAAGCATTGTAAAAGCTGCCCGTGACGATGACTTTGATGACTCATCATTGGGCCACTATGAATCATAGGGTGACTCATCACCACAAAAGTGGAGACAAGAATTTGAGATCCAGATGATGAATCAATCCATAATTCATCTCCAAAACCTACAAGTCATCACCAAACGCGGGACTTATAACAATAACTTTTTAGACGATATTAAAAGGGTTGTTTTATTTTTACCCATTAATCTGAGCCAAAAACTACGTTGCTTCAATCGTTAAAAGAATTATAAATCTATTTAATTACCCTAAATCCCTCATTATTTTCCCCAAACTCATTCTATGTCAAAAAAATGATTCAATTCTTAAGCAAGCAAAAGACTAAGGTTTATCTCAAAGCCAAATTTCCAAGGCTTCAGTCCATGATTTCATTAGTCCAGGTATGTGGGCATTCAATAAGGGATTCTTTCATCCTTATACCCAAAACGTATTTTTAAAATATGAGTTCTAGTTATGATTTTTTTTATTCCCATGAACTAGAATTTTTACCCAGATAGAATTCCATGCTAAAATTAGTTCTTTTTGTGATGATTACATACATGATCATGTTTTTACTATTCTTTATGATTTCTTGTAACTATATTATAACATTCACAATATTCTCATTTCCATGAATCATTTACATTATATTACTTCATATTTAAAGCATATAATCAAGATATGTATACTGGGCACTCATCATACAAAGATTGATACCTTAGTCCTTTTGGACATCAGTTTTATGGTGCCACATCGGATTAGCCGTTATACCCTGACAAGGTATATTTGGCCCTTTTAGATGGGGTTTATACATCAAACTCTATGTTTATATCAAATTTTTATATGTTAATTAATAGTTTCTCCCATATTCAAACTCAGTTATAACATGACCTTGTAATAAGTTTATGCAGTACAATATTGGCAAGTTACATATTTATATACTTGGTCATTGCATCTATTCATATACAATCTTTTCAGATCCAATATTAATACATGACGCTTGTTTTAGTTTTAATTTGTTTTATAATATCACTTTTAAGACAATCACAAAACATCAATATATATGTATTTTATATAGAGTCATTGTACTACAACTCAACTCTACGTATTCAGTTTGCATTCAAATTCATCTCTTAATTTTTAATTAGCATTCAGTAAAGTTTTACATCATGTTTAAAATTAACTTGAGACTTAGTATAATTGTTATGCTTCTACCACTTTTAATTTTACAAAAATGATTTAGCTCAAGATTTAGAGATTTTACCATGCCTTACAAGTTTTATGTACAAACATGTTTTAAATGTAAATTTTAGAAAATGACTTGTATCCTCAATTTCAAAGCATGTTTTAATTTTTTTCATGACTATTACACATCTCACATACTTAGTACATACTAAAGTACTAATCACATACCTCTTATGCCTATATTTTTCATGTGATGTAGATTCAGGTTCTTACTATCTGGATCATAGTCAAGAAGATAATAACATTAAACCGGTAGGTGATGAGTTATCTTATTTTGAGCACTCAAGGTAGTTGTAGTTTTTTTATTTTTTCTTATGTGTATGTATTGATTAGGAATGGTTATGGTTATTCCTAAAAGGTGATATTAAGTATTAGTAGAGAATTAATATATAGTCAGTCAGAGTTATTGTATATAGTTTAAGTCCCTCTTTCTTTCAGATTATAGTGTTGCAAACTTTGACGGTAAAGCAATGAAACAACTTATCTCATGATTATTGTTTTTCTCAGTCAAATTAGCTTTTATATATATTTTTCAATTGTTTGATAAGGAATATGCCACTCTTAGGGGTTATCTTAGGATCACTTGTGGTTATAAGCAGCATGTAACGGTTATGGGTAGTCTCAGGTCGTGGTACCCTTCCCACTGTATGGGAAAGCAAATCTTTGGGAGACAGATCTTTTGGGTTAATCCATTGCTAATTGCAGGGAGTTGAAGGTGGATTTTCTAGGGAGATTTCCCACCTTCTAGAATACTAAAATTAAGATATGAGATTATTAAATTTAGGAATTAGCATTGAAAAGCCTTGCATGATGCTAGGATGAGGTGAAATAAAATGAAGTAGTGCCCAACCCACAAGCAAGTTGTGAGAATCTTCTAAAGATAATTTATCAGTCATTGAATTATACAACCATGGCTATAGATGACACTATATTTAGAGATTCTGTGATGTCACATACTATGCAAATACAACTATGATGCTGGATCAAATTACATAGACCAATAGAGTATGCCACACTATGGAGTTTGATGTCTCATTTGGTACTCATTCTAAACACTAAAAAAATAAGAAGAGAATGATTATAATATGGCTCATCTAAAAATTCAAATGGAGTTGATAACAAAGAACTTGATGCAGGTTAGCTCAAAAAAGGTGAACGTAGTATGTTCACAAGATATAAAATCAAAGCATGGCAATTATGATTCTAAGTATAAAAAAGGTGAATTTTGTCAATATCTAAATGGTTTGAGCCAGTGCCCAAGGGTCTAACCAAGACTATTGGAGCCAAGACCAAGGAAATCATGGTTGGAATTATTACAAGGATAATAACTATAGCAATGTTTGTTTATATAGATTGTAGTGGAGATGGATATAAAGAAAACTAGAGAAAAAAAGATGGTTAAAAGAATTACATAAGTTATTTATATGGGCCTTCAAAAGGATGTGATCAAGCAGGTAATGATTTTGAAATTTAAAAGTGGAAGATATATTAACAAAGGTGTTAAACAGAATCAAATCTACAAACTCTTAAATAAAAGAGATAAAGTGTGACATATTAAATATTTTATTTGTTGAATCACCTTCAAATTCAATCAACCAACTTAAATATCAAATGGGTTGGAATTTCACAACTCTAAATTATCAAAAAAAATAGTACACTTCGTACTGAAATGATACCAAGCCATATGAATGGCGGTCAATACATGACTGTCACAATTATAAGTAGGAAAGGCTTACCAATGCTTGTGTCTATTGTATATTAGTATAAAGAGGAGATGTCCAAAGATTTAAAGGTTGTAATAGAAAAAGATGTTGAGAAAGTGATATGAGCTTTTTGTATAAAGACGTTACTATTAATGATAATTGCATAGATGCTATGGAATCTCCTTGGTTCTAATATCCTGAAAAATAACTTGATCATTGGATTCGATATCTATAGGAAGCTTAAGAACTAACTCCTCAATATCCTACATGAGTTCTTTTACATAGACACTTGTAAGAGACAGGAAAAGCTTAGGTGACAACACTTTGAGATGAAGTGACCATCATTTGAAAGAGATATAATCAATATCCACTTCTAAAAGATGGCAAAGATATACTTTAATTTGGGCAGAGACCCCGTCCTAAAGCAAACCTTCATGTCATCACTACCAAAGATGCTAGCAGGCCATACAATGATGATTGTGGAGGGAAAGTTCAAATCCAGAACCATCCCATAGATAGGCTATATTCAGTAGGCCATATTTCAAGCTCTGGATGACATATACATAAAGCGATCAGTGCTAAAGCAGATCATCCAAAAAAATCTAGCCCTTGATCAAGCTTGTAACAGGGATGACTTTTTCACCATGTCTAATTTCTCTTGCTTTCTCCAAAAGAAAATATAAAAAATATAGATACTATTAAGGAGGTTCAAACTTCCAAGCCCTCTTTATGACAGTAGCATGGTGATCTGGCAAACCAGGGACTTCAAATAAAGGAGCCCAACAAATAACAAGAACAAGAATGACTTCTTTATTTGAAAAAAGCCTTGACATTATGCTAAGAACTATCCTCAAGCTAAAAAATTAAAGTACTCTATCCACCTCTTTGAAAAATAGTTGATCATATAAGAAGCTATCTCATCAAAGAGGGTGACCTTGAATTGGTCTTCACTATGGAAAAAGAACTGATCGAGGAAACCCTCTTCTCCATAGACATATACAAATAATCAAGTAATATTTATGTCGATGATCTCTACCTAATATCAAGTAATAGAGAAGACCGCCAAAAACTAGCTAGTCAAATCCTCAAGTTGACCATGGTAGGAATTCTATCTTCCATAATAGCAGACAACCGGATCTGTTTGTGGATTCCTTTAATCCATCAATCCTCCATGAAAGAATAATCTTCTATGAGCTTCAATTGTTTATAAAGTATTACAGATCTATCCTGAAAAAGTTTGGTGTGCAGCCAAAACACTCTTTTAATCATGTGTTCATCGCACGTGCCGATGACTTTCCACAAGAAATCTTATGGTTATTTTGGTAACAATGCCACAAATACTACATCCTCGTGGAGTTGAAGTATAATGCCTTCAGGCACTCTTATCTTATCAAACTAGATTTAAAAAGATATATGCTATGGTTTATGCAACAACAATACTTGAGTCATCACTTTAATGATTACTACGATACGGTGGTATTCATGTTGCACCATCCGGTAGGAGCCACTAACCATGAAGTCCATGCTCAGATGGAAATTTCGCTACTCTAGAAATTTCCCATTTCAATACTTGCTCTTAAAGATGAACACTATGAAGTGAAACACTTTATTTTCTAATAAAACATAAACATTTTAAAGGAAATATGGCCGAAGGAATTAGGAATGTGGAACTACACCGATGAACATCCCTACTATGATAAAGTTTGATAAGTGGGAAAAAAATCAACCATTATATGAGATTACGCGGGATGAAGTCGCTAACTCCATCAATATGAATGAAGGATTCCCTATAGGAATATGAAGGCTCATCCAATAGAAGGAGTTACTTTACAATATCAACTAAGAGAAGCTTGGAAGGGCAAGAACGCCTTATAAAGAAGCATGACATCTATTGGTGGATGGAAAAAGGATACATGAGCTCATAGATGGCACCATCCAACATTACCTAAAAAGATGATGCCAGACGACATAAGCAAACAACTACCATTTACAACAAGCTCGAGGTGTTACCTTCTCTAGAGGATTACTCCTTCTAATGGGTTACCCTTATTTCTAAAAAACCCTCTCAGATGGGTTACCCTCAATAATGGGTTTCTTTTTCTAGTAGGTTAACTATATATCCAAGAAACCCTCTCAAATAGGTTATCCTTTATGATGGGTTTTTCTTAAAGATATTGACTCAACTACTTTGAAGACAAGGATCTTATGCACTTGCCTTCAAAGATCTTACCCTTCTCACTCACCTGCTTGTATATGCTGTCACATGCTAACAATATTAGTGTGTTTTATTTTAATCGGTCAATTATATGTTAGTGGGGCCTAGTTTGAATAAGTGAGTTGTAAATATCTTTTATGAGTGTGAGTCAAGGATAAGGCTTTTCTAGTCCTAATGGATACGACTTATCTCATAGGAAACACAAGGCTTATCTAGTTATAATTGATAAGGTTTATCTATTAGAATATAGGATAGAGATATAATATTTTCTTTCAAGTTTATTTGTACATTAAGCTTATATAGGGTATCCTTCTATTTGGTAGATGGAATAACATATGGTATTTCTGGAATATGGTTTTAATGATTCCTTTTGAATGAGTGTTTTAATGGATATTTATATTTAGGACTAGAGCTTGTTTCAGATATCATGAATAATGGAGATTCAAGATTTGATTTAAAGGCTTTGTTTTTTGATGCTGTGGGTAGTGATGGTAAGTCTTGATGTTTTTAGGAGACTTCAACTACATATTTGGCTTCTTTCTCATCCAAAGGATTTTGGAAGTTGGTTATTTAGAATCCCCAAGACTTATGCCACTCTAGTTTATCTTTTTCCTCAGCGAAATCATTGAGCCATTTCTCTTGGCATTCCTTACAGCCATAATCAATATCCCATAGGCAGCGTCCTATGAATGGGTCCTTAAACTAGTGTACTGTATCCCATTGCAATCAAATTCATGAATCAAATTATGTTTATTTAGGGAACTATTGAAATATCTTGAAATATTCAATGGATTTGAATTCTCTTTATTGGGTGGTGCCAGCAGAGATGTACATATGGTCATACTTTAGAAGGTATTTTAGCAAATATAACTTTAGAGGTTTCGAGATGTTGAGGATGGACTCTTATAATTACATAACTTTTGAGCCATGAATTTTGATGAAATATGAGGAATTATTCTCTAGAGACATGTTTCAGGATCTGGATACACTGGGTCATTCCTTTTCTAGCATTAGTGGTAAGAGATAGGGAGTGGTGTCCACCTAGAAGGGATAAGTTTAGTGTGTGGTTCTAGACAAGATAAATAATCTGATAGTGTAGGTTCATTTGTATGGAGTTATTTCTGGATAGATCTTAAAGGATTTGGAGTTAAATCTTTAATTCCTTTGTTAGATACAGCTTGGAGAGAGACATGTTGAAGTTAGGAAACATAGTGACAGTGACACTACTTAATCCCCGAGTGATTTCTAAAGTGCCCTAGTTTTCCCATTGGTACTCTTAAAAGCTAGTATCTAGAAAGTAAAGATGTTTCATTATAAGATGTCATTTTCTCTCTTGGTGTATCCAGGCAATTCGAATAGCACCAAAATAGATATGGGTAAATCCATGTCTTTTCCATTGTTGGGGAAAGTCCCTTGGCATTTGCAGAGTGATAAACTGCTTAGCTAGAGTCATAAGAACATACTGGTTATATTTTGATGCAACAAAGTATTCCTTAACTTCTTCTGGTCATGTTTTGTACAAGGAATCAACTTGTATCAGTATTACACTTTTTCTTTACAAAGGTAGAGAATGGGTTTGATATAGGTAGATATGCAGAGGATAGATCTTGTCCTCGTGACAACACATCTACTTGATAGAGATAGTCTTCTTTGCATAACAGAGTTTTATTATTGGTTGGAGACATATGTATGTCTCTAAAAATTTACACACACTTGACATAGATGAAGAGGACAGTGACAACTCTAACATATACATATTTTTTAATTTTTCTAGACTATAAGGACTCAATTATTTGTGCTAAAGATCTATGAAAATGACTCAACGAATTATTTATTCTAAAATCTTAGAAATGTAACTATGACTCGATTTTGTACAAGACTCTGGATTTAATAACTAGAATACAGTGACACTATAATGGGAATTCATTAACTAAAATATTTACATAACTTTGTTTGTAGTAACCGTAAGGCACGACTATGGAAGAATCTAAGGCTAACAACTACGACAAAGTAAAGTAAAGCCTAAAAATGTAAAGTTGGCTAACTTGTATACAAAAAACAGATGTTATGCAAACTCTTTCTTCATCGGTCCCTCTGGCAGTAGGGATGGCTCTGATACCAAATATATAGAGAGAAAGTGGGGCACAAACTCTACTAGTAATATTAAACAGGTAATTTACTAAGCTCTAAACTTTCCAACATGGCAGGAAATTTCACAACCATGTAGGAGGCATACCATACAAAATTAATGATCCAACTGACACCATAGACATAGAGCATAACCTTTCAAAATTGATAGGCAGTTTCACATCCATATAGGCGGTACGCCGTACGAAATCAAAGCTTTTAATCAACACAAAATATCTTTCTTACGACTGAGCTACTCATTGACTAATGATGGTTTGTCATGGTAACTAAGACTTTGCAACCCACAACGGAATGGATTGACTTTTCTAGTCTTAGAACATAGCAAATCATTAGTATTCTTAGTACAAAATTATTTTGTATATGACATAAAACGGTCTTACAGTGGATCTTCCTGGCCTGTTTACCTAAAGTGTCCATAGAATAAAAGCATACTATGTCAGACCTTATCTCTGAGTGCTCTTTCAAAGAAAAGAACTCTAAATTGGAAAGTTATCATGAAAACCAAACTAATTTTATTTCAAATACATGTAAAGGACTTAGACATCTATTTCACATAGATGAAGCTGACTTTACTTCATATCAATGTAAAGTTCCTTTGGAGTTCCATGTATAAATCACAACAAGTACTTGCCGAAGTGTTTTCCTTATCCCACTAATCAAGCATAAAGGATCAAGGTACCCATCATTTTGGGAGAGTGAAAAACAAGAGATAGAGTTTAGCCAACAAACATCTTTATTTATAGAGAGAAACTTTACAAGAGGGCTTTAGGTAGAGAGATTGATACAAATACAGAGGTTAATCTCTAAGTGGAGAGATGGATGATCTACAACTATAGGCCTATGCTTTATTTTATAGAAGAAGGAAGCTCTAGATAATCTTAAAGTGCAGAAAAACATGAAGTAAAATATTCACTAATCTAGTAGAAGAATATTGGAAATGCAATCTTTGATCCTTTATGTCAGAGTAGTGGGGCTAAGGAAGACATTTTTTTTGGCAAAGGCAGAGTATGGGTTTGGTATAAATAGATATGTGGAAGAAATATCTTATTCTTCATACAACACATATACTTGACAGCGATAGTCTTCTTTGCATGAGAGAGTTTTATTGATGGTTGAAGAAATATGTTATGTCTCCAAGAATCTACATAATCTAGTCATGAATGAAAAAGATGGTGAAGAATCTGATATGGAAATATTTTGGTATTTTTTGGACTATAAAGATTCAGTTATTTGTGCTTAAGATCTAAGAAAAAGACTCAACAAAAAATTTGTACTAAAATCTAAGAAAAGTAACTACAACTCGATTATGTAAAATACTCTAGATATAATAACTGGAAAAACACTGACTAATATAAAAGAAATAATATGACTCCTAATATTTACTAGAATTTGGTAGTAGTAATTGGAAAGTGAAAACTATGGAAGGATCTAAGGTTTAAAACTAAGACAAAGTAAAGGCAAGAGTAAAAATGTAAAGGTTGTTAACTTGTATACAAACAACAGATGTTATGCAAATTCATGCTTCAGCCCTCCCTCTAGGAGTGGGGATGGCTCTAATACCAAATAGACAGTGAAACAGTGGGGTATGGGACTCCTACCAGAAATATTAACTAGGTAAATAACAAAATAGCTCTGAAATTTTCACTATAACAATAAGTTTCATAACCATGTAGGCGGTACACAATATGAAATCAAAGATCCAATCGACACCACAGACATAAAGTCTAACCTTTCTAACATGCTAGGAGTTTTGAAGTCCATAGATGCAGTACATAATATCAAATAAAAGTTTTAATCAACACACAATAGCTTTCTTATGACTGAGATACTCATCCACTAATTGATGGTTTTCCTTGGTAACAAAGACTTTGTAACCCTCAATGGGATGACTTGAATTTTCCAATATTAGAGAATAATAAACCAATATTCTCCTTAGTATTAAATAATTTTGTATATGACATAAGCGGATCATATGATGGCTCTGCCCAGCCTATTGCGCTTAATCGTTTGATGAACAAAGGTATAGTATGTCAGACCTAAGATCTACATGCTTTTTTAAAGAAAAGAAATATTTATTGAAAAGCTGTTGTGTGGACCAAGATAATTTTGTTTCATATACCTTTAAAGGACATACACATCTACGTTACTTGGATGAAGATAACTTCATTTTATATCCATGAAAAGTACCTTCAGAATTCTATATTGTAATCATAATAAGTAATTGATGATATATTTTACTTACCCCACTACTCCGACCTAAGGGATTGAAGCACCCATCCCTTTTGAAGAGGTAAAATTAGAAAGAGAGTTTAGTCAACAAACATATTTATTAATAGTGAAACTTTACAAGAGGTTTTAAGGTTGAGAGATTGATCCAAATAGAGAAGTTAGTCTATTAGTGTAAATATTGATCATATCCAATTAAAGGATTATGCACCCTGTTATAGGAGAAGCAAGATATTGATAAGCTTAAAGTACAAATGAACTTGAAATAAAGTATTCTATCTTCTAAGATATAAGCCTTATCCATAATAACTAGATAAGCATTATCTTTCCTAAGAGATAAGCCTTTTTCATTATGAAAAGATAATCCTTATCCTTTGTCCAAATTTCTAAAGGACTTTTACAAAATATTTCATTCAAATCGAGCCCACTAACATGTGATAGGATGAATAAAAAAACACATAGATTTTGTTGGTAGTTGAGAGCATGTGCAATTAGGTGCATCAACAGCTTGTAAGATCCCTCAAAGCTAGTGCATAAGCTCCTTGTCCTCAAAGTAGCTGAGTCAATAACTTTAAGACAAACCTTTATGAAAGGGTATCCCCATTTCAGAGATTTTCATGTACATAGGGGTATTTCATTGGAAAGGGTAACCCACTAAAGAAGGTAACTCCATCGAGCTTGTGGTGAATGATAATTTCTTGCATATGCCATCTGGCGTCATCTTTTCAGGTAGTGTTTGATAGTTTTGGTGATGAGCTCGCATATCCTTCGACCATCCACTAATTGATGTCGTGCTTCTGTTTGAGGCATTCTTGCTCTTCATAGGTTATGTTAATAGATCTGGTGAAGTAACTCCTTTTTTTGGATAAATCTTTGCATTCCTATAGGGGAGCCTTCATCTGTTTGATTTTGATGAAGTTGGTGACTTCATCCCTCATGATCTCATACGATGGCTAATATTAACTTTCTACTCATCAGACTTCATCCCAGTTTGGATGATCCTCGGTGTAGTTCCATTTTTCTTATTTCTTTGAATAAATTTCTTTCAAATGCATTTTTCTTCTAAGAAATGAAGTGTTGTGCTTCATAATATTTATTTTCCAGGAAAAGTATTGAAATAGGAAATTTCTAAAGTAGTGAAATGCCGAGTTGAACTTGGATGTTATAGTGTATGATTCCTAGTAGATAATGCAGCATGAAGACCATTACATCATAGAAATCATTGAATCATTGAATCCAGTATTGTCTTGGCTTAAACCACAACGTGAATCTCTTCAGAGATTGTTGGATTTGATAGACATGCCTGAAGGCATCATATTTGAACTCCCTGAGGATATAGTAATGATGAAATATGTACCAAAACAGCCACATGAGTTCTTGTGGGAAGTAATTAGCTAGTGCTTTGGCACATGGGTAAAGGGTATTTTGAGTAAACTTCAACTAGCTTCAGGATGGATTCACCTTCCATTAAGAATACATTTAGCTCGTAGAGGGTTTTTCTTTCTTGGATGATGGATCGATCGAAGAGATCCACATATCAGTTGAATAGATCTTGAGGGCATTCGATAATTTTAGAAGATAGAATTCATATTGCATTGAACATAATAATTTGACTATGGGGTATCTGGTTGTCTACTTTGATACTGGATATCAGGTAGAGGTCATCAATATAGATGAGATCATATGTATAGATGTCGCCTAAATCTTTGAATATATCTATGGAGAAGAGGATTTCCTTTATTGATTCTTTTTCCGGTGAGAAAACCGATTCAAGGTCTTTATCTTTGCAGAGATTGATTCTTACATGATCAGCTATTTATTCAAAGAGAGGGATGAAGTCCAAATTTTTGGACTTAGGTTTTTTCTTATCATAGTGGCCAATCTTTTTTCATATGAAGCAACCATTTTCCTTCTTGTAGTTTGTTGGGTTCCTCCGTTTGAAGTACCTAGTTTGCTGGACTGCATTGATTCTATTGTATAGAGGCCTAGGTTATTTAGACCTCTTGAACTACAACTGAATCTTTCATCTCTCTTTGCGGCTTTATCAGGGGCAATTGAATTTTGTGATAATGTCATTCCCACTACAACTACAATGAAGAGCTGGGCAATTCTGGATGATCTACCTCAATAATGATTTTTTCTTACAAACCCTGTTCAACACCTGGATAATGGGTTGCCTAATATAGCCCTTATCTTTGCAAAAAACTTCATCTAGAATTCTAATGTTGACGGTCATGTATTTATATATAAGATAAGGGTTTTTACCCCCAATCGCAAGTGAATCCCACCAATCAGTAAGAATTCCAGAGAATCTACAGTTTCCATATAACAGTATTATGTATTGTTCTTGTTCATCAAGATTTTTCATCACCATGAAAGTGTTGAAGTCTTGAACTTCATGAGGCAAAGGTAAAATCTTGACATCATCGATAGTGAAAGTATGGAGTCTGGTTTAATGATTTCCTTCACGTCTATTGTTAGTTCCATCCCTCCTTTTTGGACTAGATCACTAGTCGCATTATTTTTATTATAGACTAATGCAGAGAACTATGGATCATTATAGTTATTCCTAAACATGGGTGGACATTCATTCGCAAGAGATTGGGTTGATGGTTCTAGAGCATCTACAATATCATTGAGACATTCATCAGCATGAAAGTGGTCGATAGTTTTAGATAGTATATTCTTAGGAGCAATATTAGATAATTATTTACTAATGAAAGGTTATGGTTGGCCTTGAATTAAGGGAGGTGGGACATCATCAGATGTTCCTTTGTCTATGTTAAAAATAGATTCAAGAATGCTATCTAGATCTCGATAAGGATAACAAAGAGCTTCAACTTTAGCCATAGACTTATAAACCATGGTTTTCTCTAGATCTCCGCTTCCCTTCTAGCCTTTCCATATATAGGACATACTTTTGCAAAGTGTCGCTTATTATTGCAGATGAAGCATTTGTGATTTCCTGAATTTCTGTTTCTATGGGATCTTTTTCTCTTGCTGATTATAGGTTCATTACATAATTATGTTCTTTCATAGAACTGGGGAGGAGCTGGAAGATGTCCCTCGAGTCCTTTACATACAAGAGGTGTTATCTCAGTTTGTACGTAGGGATGTAAAAGGTTGCTCGATATGGAATGTCATGATAAGAGTGGTCGGCACATAAGTGGACTGTAGAGGTTGAGGGTAATCTCTCAACTTTTTGTAGGTAGCTACCTAAAAGATGGAAGAATGCTGACTAATTTATTTATAGATATATACCTTGGGATCTTAGTGCACTCCATGGTTCTTTAGGAGTTGGGAGGTGTCATTATTTAGATAGTGGTTTTGAACTTGCTCGGACATTTGGTTATTAAGGGTAGCCTTGACAACATCTTTTTTCTATGGTGCTTTAAAGATTTTATCCTGGATTCTTCACACCTTCATCCGATATAGATCAGATATAAGTATGATAAAATTTGGGAATAAGGTGACAAAATTGTCCTGACAACTAGGGTGACCTCTAATGTCCCCAAATTTAAATGTTGGTAATCACAGAATCTACTATCAAGTAGCGAAAGGCATACCATCACTAGATGGCCTTTTCTTCCATGATATGTCAATGCAATTCATATAGCTCCAATGTGGAGATAGGTTAATCCGATGCTTTTCCATTGTTATGGAAAGTTCTCTACCATTTGCAACAAGATGAACTGTTTATCCTGAGTTGTGAGAATAGGATGCCGAGCAATTTTAGTTATAACAACATATTGTTTAACTCCCTTTTAGCTTGTGTTGAACCATAGAGTGGATTTTCATCCAAGGATTGCATATCATTTTAGCGAGAGCTGAATAGGGGTTGGTTAAAGGAAGATATATGGTGGATATTTGGTTTTATGGTGGCAGCAAATCTACTATTTATAGTTAGACATATTTACAAGACAATGAATTATTCAGAGTGTAATACCCTGAACTTTTCCTTAAGCCTAATTTCGTCTCTAGAAGGTTAAGAAATGAATTCCTAAGTGAGTAACGTTTAAACCATATAGAGTTTCCCTAATTTCGATGATGGCTTCATATGGGAAATTTAATTAGCTTTCCAATGATGTAAATCTGCCCAAATCAAATAACTGGGCTAAAAGTTATGGCTAATTTAAGTTCTAGTCGTATACCACCGTCATTTTAGTGTTTGGGGTATCGCGGAAAGGGTTTACATAACAATTGTCAAATTCCAGTAGAACTTCGCTATAGTGGCGTGTCGCTAAGGACCCCAATTTCCTAATAGTCAATTTCCAGTGGCCTAGCACGATGGATTTGTATCACAGTGACTCCTATATTCCAATTTTTCAATTTCCAGTAAGCCACAGCGATAGTGGAGCATCGCGGTGGCCTATAATGTCGGGTTTCCAATTCAATTTTTCCAGCTTTGTACAGAAGTTAAAAAGGGTACTTTGGACTTTTCCCAAGCCTCTTAAACCATATAAACATCATAATTAAGGTCACTACAAGCGTCATATGAGATTTTTCTCAAGATTTCCGTCAACCAAAAGCCCTAAGCATCCAAATCATCTTCCAAGAATCTCAAGGGTTCACCATAGATTTTCTAAATTGAGTCAAGATTCAAGGCTCCCAAGTCAAAGGCTTCAAGAATCCTCATTCAAGAGTACGAATAGAGTCCCAAAGTCTAGAGTTCATCCCAAGCTTCTAATTCAAGGTATGTGGGGTTTGAACAAGAAAAACCCTTCCGTTCTTGGGCCCAAAACTAGATTTTTATTAAGAAAGCTATTTGATTTTATATGTTTCCCTATGAAATTGAAGTATGGGTTTATACCCTATTTTATTATTTCTTGAGATTATGATAGTTTCAATGTTTTAGAAATTGAAGTACATGAGTATGTTGAGACTATAATGCATTTTGCTGAAAAATTTCCAGATTTCTATAGGATTTCTTAATCTTTATGATATCAAGTATGAATTTTGATACGTCTTAACTTGAGATTGAATTATTGGTCATTAAGACCTACTTGAGATTGTAATTTTAATAATTTTGGTGCTATAAGCACCCATAAATTGAGTATTTTTAGATTATTGAGAAAGTTTTGACCTTGATGGTCATAGTAGCTTTGAAATCCACTTTACTAAATGAGATCACATATTTTATAGTTGGGTTCTTTATGAACCATGAGATTATTTTAAAGTGGATTTCCATGAGATAAGAGAAGCTAACTTAAGGGAGTAATATTTAGCACTAAGTTGGGTAAGTTACTGTGGTTTCATACCCCAGAACTATGTACCACCTTAGGATTGAGATCTATGGGCCCAAGGCCGAGATAGTGATCACTGATTTGAGGTTATACTCCCTGGCAAGAGTGTGACTCCTCTACCCAAAGTGAGGTTTCTTCCTTATGAGGATAAAATGTTGGACTCCATGTAGCTCACATGGTGTATGTCGGTTAAGAGACCCCCCAGCTAGTTATAACGCCCCGATTTTCTGAATCGGAATGATACACGGTGCTTATGACCCCAAAGGACCACAAGATAACCCTTGATTGATATCTGTACCTATACACTGCATAATATACTTGTAAAATGCTGAAAACATGAATAATAGGCCATAAGGTTCAACTAAATAAAGAAACTGTCAAAACATAACATCCATGTGGGTAGGAAATACCCAAAACAACTGAATCTGAACTGAATATAAAAACTTCTAAGTACTTTCTGAATAAGGAGTTGAAGGAACATGTCTCCAACTAATTCCTTAAATTGAAAACTAACTGAATTAATAAATGAATAAACCAAGTAATATCGTCCTTGAATGAAGAGGACTCACTGCAACTCTGTGTGCTGAATGCGACTGCTACTGCTGGTCTGGAACTCATGTCTCTGAACCTATGGTGTAACATGAAAAGAAAGTACCATAGCGTAAATGCGTTAGTACAACTGGAGTACTAAGTATACGCATGAGGTAGGCTAATGTTAAGGGTTTACATGCATGAATAATGCTAACTGGCTGACTGATATGAACATAGGAATGCAAATATACATACATAGTAACTGAGGTCATGAGTACGTGATAGCTAAATCTGTACACTAATACATGGCTGAAAATATAGTTTTGATAGCATAAGGGATTGTATCTGATAGTCCTGAATCTGATGGAACTGTCTGAGTTCCAGACTATAATTGAGATTTAACTGTATCTAACAGTCCTGGTATACGGATATCAAAAGAACTGTCTGAATTCTTTTACTGAGACTGAGTCTGAAATTGTGAGAGGTAGTTGTTTAACCGATATGCCCCATGTATGCTAAAGTAGCTGAACTGGGACCAATTCGCTGCCTTGATAGCAAGGGTGTCAATACCGTTCCACGGGTAAAGATATGATGTGAGTGACCCTTAAATCCGACAGTGTCCCCAAAAGAGAACAACGGATATCTGCCCCATCAACCCTCAAGCTGGCAGTGTTGATGTCTCAACCTATGCTGGCTACATAGTTCTGGAATGCAAGGATTTCTTATAAGAATCAGACCTTCATCTGAAGCAGGTAAGTTTCCATCCTTGGGTTTGCTCGGTGCTAACTCCTACTCCCATTTGAAGAGACTGAACATGACTTAACTGACTATACATGAACTGGGTTTACTGAATTTCCGTTGACTGAAGGAATAATACTGATAACTAACAGAGATCATGAGGTTTCTGAGGTTTCCTGAATCACATAATTAACTGAATTCTATGGAACGTGGCTTGAATGAAGATATCATGACAACAAAACATGGATCTAGGCACACAATCATATTTTTGGGTACGAATACCCCCAGGACTCGATAGAAGGAAACTGACACACATAACATGACTTAATCACAAGATTTGAGTCCATAATTCACAATATCATAAGGGATAGTGTACTTCATGAGTCTATTCAACATCTCAAACATGGTAGGGAAAGCATGGATACATTTCGTGTACATGTTCTACAATTCCATTATCACACATGCTTCACACCACAACAATAGCAACACATAAATAGCATGGAATTCATATTGAGTGTATAGCTAATATGGACTTGTCATTTAGGTATCATAAAATCAAGTAAATAAATACTTCTAGCATCTTAGGCATTTTAACAAACACCTTGCATGCACACCTTGGACATAGGTTTTCTCAACAAATGTTAATCATCTTGAACCACCCAATTTAGTGGGTTTTAACCACAAACATGCATGCTTTATGGAAATCATCTTAAAATAATAGTTTGACGTTTAAACAATGGTCATTGACACGAAAAACATCACATAGAAACAAGGAAATCAAAGTTTCTCATTTATAATCATGGTTCTTGAACTCTATGAACGAAAGGGGTCCATAGAAGAACACTACGCATACCTAACTCAAGGTTCTTGATGTTTTTGAACTGGAAGGATTTGAAATCACCTGATTCTTGAAGAAAATTGAATCTTGGTCTTGAAGATTTAATTTAGGGAGAAACCCTAGTTGTTTGTAGTGAAAAAATGATGAAAAGTGGCTAAAATCAGATGTAATTGGGTTTATATAGACGAGTGGTAAGTTACCAAAATACCCCTATTAAAATGACATGGAAATAAACTGAACGTGGCATGTGATGGTCCGACTGTCGGTCCGTCAGACTCTTGGTAGACCGTCATTTAGCCCGTTAGACATGGACTAAAAATGGGCTTCACTGGATAAGGGTTAATGGTATGAGTGACGGTTCGTCGAATATCTGGTGGTCCATCAACTCGTCCGTTACACTTTATCTAGAATGTGGCTCAGCTGGCATGGCTTTGATAGTCCAAGTGGTGGTCCGTCACTAAGTTGACGGTCTATCAAATTGGCCATTAGGCCTTAACTAGAATGGGGCCCTTCTGCTTTGGAAGTGGCGATCCAAGTGGTGGTCCGTCACTAGTTTAACGATCCGCCAACTGGGCCGTCGCACCTGGGCGATTCTAATAGTTCCGAGTAAAACATCCATAACTCCTTCGTATGATGTTGGATTTGGATGAAATTGGTATCGTTTGAAAGCCAAATTAATTTCTCACATAATAGAAAGTGAAAATCTCAAAAGTACTGCATGTACAAAAACAAATTTGCATTTCAAAGTAGGTCCTAGCATTCTTGAGATGATTTGTAGCTAGGAAAAGGCACGGGTATTACAATATCTCCTCCTTGAGAATATTCGTCCTCGAATGAAACTGACTGAGAGGGGAAATAAATATTTGAACATGATTAGCTGGAACATGATCTCACGACTGACAAACTGTACATAGCATACGGATTATGCATATCTAATGCATGGATAACTGATACATGAATACGTAACTGAGCAATCTGATAAACTGAGTGTCTCAAGGTGAGAATGCATAGCTGATGCAGGATTAAATACTATACCGACACATGAATGCATTTCTTAGTATGCAATGGCAATAGATACCAAGTTTATACTGAATGCTGAACGTGTAACTAAATAAGCTTAAGAAGGACTATTACCTTGAGCTTGATCCGAATTGGCAGAGAAAAAATAAGGGTACTTGGTACTCATATCTGCTTCTGTTTCCTAAGTAGCTTCCTCATGAGACTGATTTTTCCAAAGAACTTTGACTAGAGGGACTTCTTTGTTCCTCAATCGACGAGTCTGATAGTCTAAGATTTCAACTGGAATCTCTTCATAAGAGAGGCTGTTACGAATGTCAATGCTCCTAATAGGGACTACAACTGTTGGGTTACTTATGCACTTCTTGAGCAAATAGACATGGAATACTATATGGACTGAGGCTAGATCTGAAGGCAATTCGAGCTCATAAGCTATCTTGCCAAAGCGACTGAGAATTTTGAAGGGAACGACATAGCGAGGATTGAGTTTCCCTTTTTTACCAAACCTCTTCACTCCCTTCATGGGAGAGATCTTAAGATAGACATAGTCGTTGAACTTAAACTCTAGATCTCTTCTATGAACATCTATATAAGACTTCTATTGGCTCTGAGCAGCCCGAAGTCTCTCCCTGATCAACTGAACTTTCTCTAAGGCGTCGAATACCAAGTCAGGACCTATGACTGAGACCTCACTAACTTCGAACCAAAGGATTGGAGATCTACACCTCCTACCATAGAGAGCTTCGAATAGAGCCACATGAATACTGGAATGATAGTTATTGTTGCATGAAAATTCAACCAAAGGCAAGTGGTCATCCCAACTTCCTTTGAAATCAACAGAACACGTTTTTAGCATATCTTCGAGAGTCTGAACGGTCCTTTCTACTTGACCATCTATCTGAGGATGAAACACTATACTGAGATGGACTTGGGTACCAAAACCTTTTTGGAACTCTTTCCATAATTGAGAAGTGAACTGGGTACCTCTGTCTGAGATAATAGATAAGGGAACACCATGTAATCTGACCAACTCCCTGATGAAGAGTTTGGCATAATCCTCGACTGAGTAAAAAGTACAAAATAAAAGGAAATGAGCTGACTTAGTCATTCTATCTATAATGAACCAAACTAAATCATATTGATGATGAGTGCAAGGCAAACCCATCACAAAGTCCATGTTCACTTCTTTCCACTTCCAAGTAGAAATGGTGAACTCCTGCATAGAACCACTAGGTTTCTGATGCTCTATCTTAACCTGCTAACATGTAGAGCACCTAGCCAAAAAATTTGCAACATCTCTCTTTATTCCACTCCACCAATAGATCTCCCGCAAGTTGCAGTACATCTTAGTAGCCCCTGGATGAATAGAGTATCACGCACCATGCGCTTCTGCAAAAATTTGTTGCCTCAAGTCATCTATATCTGGAACGCACAAATGACCCTGACAACAAAGAACACCATCTCCCTCTTGGGAGAAAAACTCATCCTTCTGATTCTAAACTGACTCTTTTAGCTTGGCAAGGCTAGAATCCCAATCTTGCTTTTATTTTACCTTAAAAACTAGAGATGACTTTGAACTACTCTGAACATATACACTACCCTCTGAAGAGTTGACTAAGAGAATGCCTAGTCCCACAAGCTGATGGATTTCCTAAGCTATTTTGTTCTTGCTATCCTTAACATGAGAAATACTACACATGGAGAGTCTACTGAGAGCATCAGCCATAATGTTTGTTTTTCCCAAATGGTAAAGGACACTCATGTCATAATCCTTCAAAAGATCTAACCACCTTCTCTGATAAAGAATGAGATCCTTTTAAGAAAATAAATACTGGAGACTTTTATGATCTATGAAGACGTCTACATGAACTTCATAAAGATAATGCCTACAAATCTTTAAGGCAAAGACTACGGCTGCTAACTCAAGATCATGAGTAGGATAATTCTTCTCATGTGGCTTTAACTTTATGGAGGTGTAGGATATGACATTACCATGATGCATGAGGACACAACCTAAACCTTCTCTGGATGCATCACAATATACCACGAAACCATCTGAACCATCTGGAAGGGTTAGAACTGGAGTTGAGGTGAGTCGAGTCTTTAATTCCTGAAAACTCTTCTCGCATGAGTCTGACCACTGAATCTTGACCTTTTTCTAAGTCAATCTATGCATTGGAGATGCAATAGAAAAAATCCCTCAATAAACCATCTTAATAGCCAGCTAAATCCAATAAACTCCTAATATCTGATGGAGAGATAGGGGGAGAACAATTCCTTACTGCTTTAGTTTTCTGAGGATCTACTCTAATGCCATCATTGGAGACAATGAGGCCAAGGAATGCTACTGATCTTAGCCAAAAACACACTTGCTGAACTTGGTGAATAGATGATAATCTCTGAGAGTTTGAACAACAATTCTGAGATGGTTCGAAAGGTCACGCTCTGTGTGAGAGTAGACCAGAATATCATCTATAAAAACTATGATGAACATGTCCAAGTACTGCTTGAAGAACAATTCTGAGATGGTCCAAATGATCACACACTGCTAACACTGCCCTGAGACTTAGATCGTGGGGCTCTATCTGGGTTACCCTCTCTAAACTTAGGAACTGAAGCACTGGTTGTCGAATGAGATAAGGCTGATGACATAGGACAAAACTGTGAATGGTTTTCTCCCTCAGATTTGGGTAGATCAAAACTGAAATTGCCTGATCTTACTCTCTTATTCTACCTCTCTTTAGACTTAACCTTCTTCTCCTCTATCTACTAAGCATGGGGCATGAGTCGGGCTAAGGTCATATCACTGTTCAGCATTGCAGACCTACACTTATTTACCATACTGTTGTTCACCCCTGACACAATCTTGCTCATCTTAGCCTATTGTCTGCAACCATATGAGGGGCATATCTGGCTAGCTGAGTAAATCTGAGAGAATACTCCTTAACCATCACGTTTCTCTGCCTGAGGTTAATAAACTCAAGAACTTTGTATTCCCTCAGCTCTTGGGGAAAGAATCTGTCTAAGAAAGCCAGGACAAATTCCTCCCACTCAATAGGACCTGCATCATATACCCTCTTAGATTTCCACTATTTATACCAAGAGTGAGCCACATCTTGCAAATAAAATGCAGCTAACTCAGCACTTTGAACAGAAGTAACACCCATGATGTCAATGACCTTTTGGACTTGTTCAATGAACTTCTGAGGGTCTTCATCAAACTTAGACCTGAAGAAATATAGAGGGTTCATCCGGGAGAAGTCCCGAATCCTAGCTACTACAGAATTTGCCACTGGATTGGCCGAATAGCTGGTGGCCGTTCATTGTGGGCAGCCACAGACTGAGAAAGTTTAGCAAATACGGCCCTAAACTCCACATAGGAAATATGTTTTACCCAAAGGATGTTCGCGATGAGGAGATGGTTGGTTTCTTCTCTTTGGAGGCATATTCTGAAATAAGTGAAGGATTGATTAGACTGACAGTTTAACTTGAGATTATGCTCACTAGCACGACATGAGTACTGAAAGAAGGGAAACTGTTCCTAAAATATCTTATAGCCTCCTGCACATAATTGTGGCGCACAACGAACCCATATATAAGACTCTACTAGATGTGTCTTTCAGATTTCCTAGGACTCTATTGAACCTTAGGCTCTGATACCAAGTTTGTAACGCCTTGATTTTCTGAACTGGAATGCTACACGGTACTTATGACCCTGAAGGACCACAAGCTAACCCATGACTGATATCTGTACCTATACACTGTATAATATACTTGTAAAATATGGAAAATATGAACAATAGGCCATAAGGTTCAACTGAATAAAGAAAATGTCAAAACATGACATCCATATGGGTAGCAAATACCCAAAATAATTAAATCTGAACTGAATTTAAAAACCTCTAATTACTGTCTAAATAAGGAGTTGAAGGAACATGACTCCAACTAACTCCGTAAACTGAAAACTAAATGAATTAATAAATTAATATATCAAGTAATATCGTCCTCAAATGAGAGGACTCACTGTAACTCTGTGCACTGAATGCGACTGCTACTGCTGATCTGGAACTTGTGTCTCTAAACTTATGGTGTAACATAAAAAGAAAGCACCATAGCACAAATGCATTAGTATAACTGGACTACTGAGTATACGAGTGAGGTAGGCTAATATGAAAGGTTTACATGCATGAATAATGCTAACTGACTGACTGATATGAACGTAAGAGTGCAAATATACATGCATAGTAACTAAGGTCGTGAGTACGTGATAGCTAAATCAGTATGCTAATACATGGCTGAAAATATAGTTCTAATAACATGAGGGACTGTATCTGACAGTCCTGAATTTGATGGAACTATCTGAGTTCTGTACTATAACTGAGATTTAACTGTATCTAACCGTCCTAGTATACGAATATCTGAAGAACTATCTGAGTTCTTTTAGTGAGACTGATTCTAAAATTATAGGAGATAGTTGTTTAACCGACATGCCCCATGTACGCTAAAGTAGCTGAACTAGGGCCCAATAGCTTCCCTGATTAGAAGGATGTTAATACCGTTCCACAGGTAAAGACATGCTGTGAGTGACCCTCAAATCTGGTAGTGTCCCTAAAAGAGAACGGAGGATGTCCACCCCATCAACCCTTAAGCTAGAAATGTTGTTGTCTCAATGTATGCTGGGTATATAGTTCTAGAACACAAGGATTGCTTCTAAGAATCACACCTTTATCTGAAGATGGTGAGTTTCCATCCTTGCGTTGGCTTAGTGCTAACTCTTACTCTTATCTTAAGAGACTGAACATGACTTAACTGACTATACATGAACTTTGTTAACTAAATTTCCTTTGATTGAGGGAATAATACTGATAACTGACTGAGATCATGAGGTTTTTTAGGTTTCTTGAGTCACATGATTGACGGAATTCTATGGAACGTGGCTTGTCTGAAGATATCATGACAATATGACATGGCTCTAGGCACACAGCTATAGTTTCGGGTATGAATACCCCTAGGACTCGATAGAAGAAAACTGATACATATGACATGACTTGATCACAAGATTTGAGTCCACAATTCATAATATCATAAGTAAGGGATAGTGTACTTCATGAGTCTCTTCAACATCTCAAACATGGTAGGGAAAGCATGGATACATTTTGTGTACATTTTCAATAATTCCATTATCACACATGCTTCACACCACAACAATAGCAACACATAAATAGCATGGAATTCATATTGAGTGTATAGCAAATATGGAATACTCATTTAGGTATCATAAAATCATGTAAATAAAGACTTCTAGCATCTTAGGCATTTTAACAAACACCTTGCATGCACACCTTGGACATAGGTTTTCTCAACAAATGTTAATCATCTTGAACCACCCAATTTAGTGGGTTTTAACCACAAACATGCATTCTTCATGGAAATCATCTTAAAATAATAGTGTAACTTTAACAATGGTCATTAACTTGAACAACATCACATTGCAATAAGGAAATTAAAGTTTCTTATTTAAAATCATGGTTCTTGAACTCTATGAATGAAAGGGGTCCATAGAAGAACACTATGCATACCTGACTCAAGGTTCTTGATGTTATTGACCTGGAAGGATTTGAAATCCCCTGATTCTTAAAGAAGATTGAATCTTGGTCTTGAAGATTTAATTTAGGGAGAAACCCTAGTTGTTTATAGTGAAAGAACGATGAAAAGTGTTTGAAATTAGGTGTAATTGGGTTTATATTGATGAGTGGTAAGTTACCAAAATACCTCTATTAAAATGACCTAGAAATATACTAAACGTGGCGTGTGACGGTCTGACTGACGGTCTGTCATACTCTTGGTGGACCGTCATTTAGCCTATTAGATATGGACCAGAAATGGGCTTCACTAGATAAGGGTTGATGGTATGAGTGATGGTCCATCAAATATCTGGTGGTCCATCAACTCATCCATCACACCTTATCCAGAATGTTGCTTAACTGGCATGGCTTTGACGGTCCGAGTGGTGGTCCATCACTAAGTTGATAGTCTGTTAACTTGGCCGTCAGGGCTTAACAAGAATGGGGCCCTTCTGCCTTGGAAGTGATGGTCCAAGTGGTAGTCCATCACTAGTTTGATGGTCCGCCAGCTGGGCCTTCGCACCTTGCGATTCTAACAGTTTTGAGTAAAACATCCATAAATCCTTTGTCTGATGTCAGATTTGGACAAAATTCGTATTGTTGGAAAGACAACTCAATTTCCCATGTAATAGAAAGTGAAAATCTCAAAAATACTGCATGTACAAAAGCAGATTTTTATTTCAAAGTAAGTCCTATCATTCTTGAGATGATTTCTAGCTAGGAAAAGGCACAGGTATTATACTAGTAAAAGTAAATAATTAGCTTTTGAGAATGTTTCCCTAATAGTAAGATTTTCAGACTAGTTTTCTTGAAATATATTTTTTTTCTTAATGAGAGTATTTTTTTCCCTATTAGTAAGAGTAAATGATCAGTTCCTAAAGTAAAGTATGTTCCTTTGAGATAAGTTATTGTTCTTTGAATGTAAAGGCTCACAAACTTATCCAAATATTGTTTTTACTTTAGATTTCAGTTTTAAAGTTACAGTGTCAGCTTTCAAATACAGTGGTAAGCATTGGATGACTTAGTTTATATGTTTTGAGGAGGGAATAGAACTATAGATTTCCAAACCAAGTATGTTGAATCACGAAATTTAGACTAGGTGTTCCATTATTCATAATGTATGAGATTTATATTTTTGAGTTTCTCAAGCTATGTGAGTCACATATATTAGTATGCGTGATTTCTATAAAGGTTCATAATATTATTATTTAATTATTTCATACACCCATATATACTCAGTACTTCCTCAAAGTATTGATCCACATATATGTTTATGTGCTACATTGTCTCGCAATGTATGTTCAGGTGCTCAACCCTACCAGCAACAGTGATCTCCAAGAATCTCATCTATATATTTATCCTTGGCGAGTCCTCATGGTTTGAGGACCTATGTCTGTAGTTTTCTAGATTTAATAGTGTTTTGATTATTACTTTCAGAACAGTTCGGGTTAGTAGGGGGTCTATCCCAATGGCTTTCTAGTTTGAGTAGTAGAGGCTCTGTCTGACTATACTATCAGTTATCTTTCAGACTTTTCAATATTTGATATTCAGAATATGTTTTCCAGTTATTTTAGTTTATATTTGACCTGATAGAGCATTATTCCTTGATTATCTATCTTAAAGTTAGTGTTAGATGTAGTATTAGGCTCAAAGGGTTATCATAGGGCTATTAGTAGCCTTAAGTACCGTGTGACATCTCGGGATGAGATATCAGGGCGTTACAAACTTGGTATTAGAGCCTAAGGTTTCAGGATTCCTAGGGAGTCTGAAAAACCATGTTATGTAGAGTCTTGATCATCGGTGTATAGCGCACCACATCTATGAGCAAGAGGCAACAAGACATTTTAGGAAAATATTATCCCTTTCATTTAGAATCTGTCATGCTTATAGTTTTCTCTCTCAGCTATTGACTTATGCTCTGTATTTTCAGAAAATGCTTCCTCAAAGAGCGAATGCCTGCATAAATAATAACAAGCAACCCCAGCCTGTTGATCCCTTGAATAAGACTGTGACTCATGCTGAGTTTTGGGCTGCCTTTCGAGCGTTAGCCCAAGCAGTCACCATTAATGTTCAGGACAATAACAAGGCTGCAGTTCTATATCATCAAGGAGGTAATTTATCCACTGTTAAGATCCGTGATTTCATGAGGGTGAATCCGTCAGAGTTTTATGCGTCTAAGGAAAGTGAGGACCTACAGTTATATCTTGAGGAGGTGAGGAAGATCTCACAAGTGATGTATGTTTTAGAGGAAGAAAGTATTGAGCTAGTGTCTTACATCTTGAAGGATAGTGCTTATGACTTGGTTGTTGTATGGAGGAAAGACAGAGGGGAAGATGCCGCCCCTATCACTTGGCCGGTGTTCCAGGATGCGTTCTTGGACAAGTTCTCCCCACTGAGGATAGGGAAGTGAAGATTTAGGATTTTATGAACTTGAGATAGGGCTACATGATTGTAAAAGAGTATTGCCTTAAGCTCAACCAGCTAGCTAAGTATGATCCAGATTTGATTTCTGACACCTGAGCTAGTATGAGTAAGTTCGTGACTAAAGTATCTGGACTGTTGTTTAAAGAGTGTAGGACTGCTATGCTCAATAGGGATATGGATCTTTCTAGGCAAATGATGTATGCCCAGTAGATTGAGGCAGACAAGATAAGGGAGTTGGATAAAGTTAGAGAAAACAAGAGGGCTAGATCTGAGTAGTATGAGCATGGTCAGACTAGATCCCATAGATGAAACCGTCCACAATTTTAGAGCTATTCATCTATGCCAGTGCCTTCATTAGCTAGTCCTCTCTCTCTCAAAAATAGGCAGGAGAAAGGGAATAAGCCTTCTATGTCTAGATCCCAAAAAATATGTGTAAAAGACTTTGTTATCCTCCATGTACTAAGGGTGGTAGGTGCCATCCCACTGAGTGCTTGGCTGATCAGAGGGGTTGTTTTAGTTATGGAAAGATGGGCCATAGACTTTGAGAGTGCCTGCATACTAGGCAGAGGAGCAAAGATGTCCGACCTCAGACGCAGGCTACCAGGGCACTAGCTAATTTAGCTCATCTAGCTTCTCTTTAGGGTGATTCATCTAGTACTAGTGGCAGTTAGCGCCAGAATCGATTCTATGCTTTACCATCTTATCAGGAGCGGAAGGATTCTCCCGACGTTATTACTAGTGTGCTTCGTGTCTTTTTCTTTGATGTGTATGTGTTGTTGGACCCCAAGTCAAGTTTCTCTTATGCGACCCCATTAGTTTTTGTGAACTTTGAAATGAGTCCTAAAAAGATTCCTGATCCTTTCTTAGTTTCTACTCCAGCAGGTGAGTTTGTTGTTGCTAAGAAAGTGTATAAAAAGTGCCATGTTACTGTTCTTCATTGAGTCATATTTGCTGATTTAATAGAGTTGTATATGGTTGATTTTGATCTTATTTTAGGTATGGACTGGCTTAATTCTTGTTATGCATCTATAACAATAGTTACCATGCTGGTATCAAGATGGAACCATTTGAGGATTTGTATAGAAGGAGGTGTAGATAACCTATAGGTTGGTTTGAAGTAGCTGAATCTGCTTTGGTTCGACCTGATGCAGTGTTTAAGGCTATGAAGAAAGTGAAGTTTATTAGAGAAAAGTTGATGCCAACTCAGAGTCATCAAAAGTCATACGCAGATATGAGAAGTAGAGACCTTGAGTTTGAAGTTAATGTTAGATGTATCTGAAAATTTCACCCATGAAAGGGGTGAAAAGGTTTGGAAAAAAGGGAAAGCTTAGTCCCCGATATGTGGTCCCTTATATAATCCTAAGTCATGTGGGGAGAATAGCCTATGAGCTTGAGTTGCCCATAGAGTTGTTAGCTGTGCATTTTATTTTTCATGTCTCCACTCTTAAGAAACACATTGGTGATTTCGTTGTAGTCGATCCTTCAGAGAGCCCAGCTATCCTGTCTAGCCTTTCATTTGAAGAGATTCCAGTTGAGATTCTACAACACCAGATCCATAGACTGGGGAACAAAGAGGTTCCCTTAGTCAAAGTGTTGTGGTGAAACCAGTCAGTTGAGGGTGCTACTTGGGAAGCTGAGGCAGATATGCAATCCAAGTATCCGCACCTCTTCTCCATAAGTTCAGATCAAGCCAGAGGTACTATTCTTCTTTAAGTCATACCCTTTTCTAATTAGAGTTTCACCTATATAGCTATTTTTAATATAAGTACATGTATTCACTGAGATATTCCAGAGTTTAGAATGATGTAGAGTCAGTTTAGCAAGTTGTTTCAGCTGTGCATACTTTCTTTTCTCCGTATACTTAGCCTAGCTAGCGATATTTGAGGACGAATGTTCCCTAGGGGGGATATATTGTAATACCCCAAACTTTTCCTTAAGCCTAATTTTGTCTCTTGAAGGTTAAGGAATGACTTCCTTAGTGTGTAACGTTTAAACCATATAGAGTTTCCCTAATTGTAACTTTTATCATGTGGAAAATTTAATAAGCTTTCCAACGATATAAGATCCTCCAAAATCCAAAATAGGCAAAAAGTTATGGATAATTTAAGTTCTAGTCATAAACTACCGCCATTTTAGTGTTTGGCACATCACGGAGAGGGTCTATTTAACAATTGTCAAATTCCAGTGGAACTCTGCCATAGTGGCATGTTGCGGAGGACCTCAATTTCCCAATAGTCATTTTTTCCAGTAGCCTAGCGCGATTGTGATGCATCGCACTGAAGTTCCAGGTCCCAACCAGTGGGACAACAAGATGGCTTCATGCTGTGGTGACTCAAAGATTCCGATTTGTCAATTTCCAGTAAGCCACTGCAATAGTGGGGCGTTGCAGTGGCCTATAAAGTCGGGTTTCTAGTTTAATTTTTCCTTCTTCGTACAAAAGTTAAAAAGTGCACTTTTGACTTTTTCCAAGCTTCTTAAACCATACAAACATCAGAATTAAGGTCACTACAAGTGTCATATGATATTTTTCTCAAGATTTACTGTAACCAAAAACCCTAAGAATCCAAATCCTCTTCCAAGAATCTCAAGGGTTCACCATAGATTTTCTAAATTGAGTCAAGATTCAAGGTTCCCACGTCAAAGGCTTCAAGAACCCTCATTCAAGAGTATAAATAGATTTCCAAAATCTAGAGTTCATCCAAAGCTTCTATATAAAGGTATTTGGGTTTGAACAAGAACAATCCTTCCGTTCTTATGCCCAAAACTAGATTTTTACTACGAAAGATATTTGATTTTATATGTTTCCCTATGAAATTGAAGTATGGTTTTATACCCTATGTTATTATTTCCTTATATTATGATGGTTTCAATGTTTTAGAACTTGAAGTACATGAGTATGTTGTGACTATAATGAATTTTGCTGAAAAATTTCCCAATTTCTATATGATTTATGAATCTTTATGATATCGAGTATAAATTTTGATACGTCTTAACCAGAGATTGAATTATGGATCATTAAGCCCTACTTGAGATTTTAATTTTAAGAATTTTGGTGCTATAAACACCCATGAATTGAGTATTTTAAGATTATTGAGAAAGTTTTGACCTTGATGGTCATAGTAGCTTTGAAATCCACTTTACTAAATGAGATCACAAATTTTATAGTTGGGTTCTTTATGAACCATAAGATTATTTCAAAGTGGATTTCCATGAGATGAGCATATCTAACTTAAGGGAGTAGTATTTAGCACCGAGTCGGGTAAGTTACTACCATTTCATACCCCAAAACTACGTGCCACTGTAGGATAGAGATCTATGGTCCCTAGGCTGAGATAGCGATCTATAAGTTGAGGTTATACTCTCTGGAAAGAGTATGACGCCTCTCGCCAACATGAGGTATCTTTCTTAGGAGGAAAAAATGTTGGACTTCATGTAGCTCACATGGTGTATGTCTATTAACAGAACCGCCCTGCTAGTAAAAGTAAATAATCAGCTTTTGAGTATTTTTCCCTAATAGTAAGATTTTCAGAGTTGTTTTCTTAAAATATATATTTTTTCTTAAAGAGAGTATTTTTTTCCTACTAGTAAGAGTAAATGATCAGTTCCTAAAGTAAAGTATGTTCCTTTGAGAAGAGTTATTGTTCCCTAAATGTAAAGGCTCACAAACTTATCCAAATATTGTTTTTACTTTAGATTTCAGTTTTAAAGTTACAGTCTTAGCTCCCAGATACAGAGGTGAGCATTGGGTCACTTAGTCTATATATTTTGAGGAGGGAATAAAACTACATATTTTCAAAGAAAGTATATTGACTCACGAAATTTATACTAGGTGTTCCATTATTCATAATGTATGAGATTTATATTTTTGAGTTACTCAAGCTATGTGAATCAGTTATATCAGCATGCATGATTTCTATAAAGGTTGATGACATTATTTTTTAATAATTGTATACACCCCCATATACTCAGTACATCCTCAAAGTACTGATCCACTTATACGTCTGTGTGATACATTGTCGCATAATATAGGTTCAGGTGCTCAATCCCAGCAGCGACAGTGATATCCGAGCATCTCATCAACATTTTTATCCTTGGTGAGTCCTCATGGTTTGAGGAGCTATATCTGCAATTTTCTCGCTTTAATAGTGTTTTGAGTATTACTTTCAGGCCAGTTCAAGTCAGTTAGGGGTCTATCCCAATGGCTTTTCAGTTTGAGTAGTTGTAACTAACCGAAATCGGATCCCGAGACATCACACGGTGCTTAAGGTCACAAGTGACCCCAAGCTAACCCTTCATCTGGCATAACCCAAAGCAACTGAATAAAATACATAAAATAGAAGGAATAATGCGGAAACAACCCATAACTTAGTCTAACCAACATGAGAGTAAATTTACATGGTCACAATTCTGCTTATATATATATATAAATCTAAAACTGAATCCACTGACTACTAGTGACTGTCTATGAAGTCTCTACCAGCATTAACCAAAGATAACCGGATCATGACTCCTAACTACCTCTACTCAATAAGACTGAATACAAAAAATACAATCCACCTCAAGTCTGAACAACTCAAGTTCTTGAATCAAAAGGACTAATCACCTGTCGATCGAGAGCTGCGACCCAACTGAACATGATATGTGCGCTACAACTTGTACCTATATTTTGGTAAGAATGTAGCCCATGGAGATATATTGGTCAACACTTTGAAATATACTGAGTATGTGGGGGTGAATGCAATAATATAAATAGTATAATCGATTTCATGAAAACATACATACGGACAATGATGACTCACTTGGCTTGAGTTATATCAAATCATACTTTTCGTAATTTCATAATAAACAATTCATTTGATAAAATCTCATAATATACGTAAATCATTATGAATCATAAATTATGATAAATCATCATAAATTATCATATCATCAAAAATCATCATAGGTAATTATAAATCATCATAAATGACCATAAAACATCATAAACATCTCAACTCTTTGACTTAAATCTCGGAGTGACTCGGTAATTCAAGAAACATAATCTTATGGACACGGGAGTTTCCTATAACAGACATCCCCACGTGAGCTATGTGGAATACCAACGTTTGAAACCCCCGTCGGCGGGAGCATCATACTCTTTTCCAGGGAGTACGACCTTAAAACTGAAATAATCACAATTGGTCTTTCTGGCCAATAATATCATTATCAAACAACCCTACGGTGGCACATAGGTTTGGGGAAATACTAAATTTCCCTCTCGGTGCTAATTACTAATCCCCGACAAGCTCAGAATGTGTTAGGAAATCCACTACAATATCATAAGGGTCTATAAAGACCAAATCAAATCGCTTTCTCATTTATCAAATCATATTAATTTGTGGATTTCTAACTCAACACATTTTAGATCAAAACATTTTAATCTTTCTCAACATCAACAAGGTATTAATGCATTGAACCATAACTGACTTGATATTTGGACAAAGATATGAAGACTCAATACGTAATATTTTCAACAATTTAACTCATCAAAACCATCGAAAAAATACCAAGACTCATTGCAACTTCGATATCAATATACCTAATAACTCAAATCATCATAAGAAAGCTCAAAATTTGACACATGGCTCGAAATACTTGAAAATACCAATAATTCATTCTTGAACATAAAACGTAGATACATGTTCAAAATATATCAATTCTTGATAGAAACACCAAGAATCCCAATATTAAATCTCAATTCATAAAACGAAAATAGTCAAATACTCATGTGATTCAAAACTTACAATTCAAATCTTTATAAGTTCATAATCGAATTATTTAGACATAATTCAACTGACAGAACCATATGAATCCATTAAATAATCATAATTGGCAAGCTTGAAAAATTTACATATATACATCATCAAAATCTCATGGTAGAATATCTTGGAAATAATTTCATTTGCCAAACTCATAATAATCCATAATAAAGTTTAAAGATGCGGGAACAAGAATGGAAGAATTATTCTTATTCAAACCCCACATACCTTAAAATTAAAGATTGAAATGAATTCTTTCCTCGGAACAAAATTCACGAAATCGATTGGTGCATCTCGAAGAGCTCGGAACGGGGACTTTATTTATCAGATTAATTTGGAATTTTCATGGTGGAATTGGAAGATTTAGGAAGGGGAATTTAGAGGTTTAGGGTTTCTTTCTTTGTATTTTTTTTTGAAAATAACAAGCTTTGATGCCCAAAATCAGTTTTTATTCTTATTTCCACGAAATAGGGCAAGGGTAAAATGACTGGATTGCCCCTAAGAAATTGAAAAATGGCAGAAAAATCCTGCGTACCTTGGCCACAAAAAACTGAATAACTCCTTGTTCGGGTATTGGAATTTTGAGAAATTTATATCGTTGGAAATATAACTCAAAGATCTTTAGTTTTATATATGGTAGGCCATTCAGTTCATCACATATAAGGAGTTATGATCAAACGAAGATGACCCAAATCAAATCCGTCCCTCAATTACTGATTTGACATGCTGAAATAAATTAATCATAACTTATTACTCTGACGTTGGAATGGGGTGAAACCAATTGCATTGAAAAGAAGACTCAAAGATCTTTCATTTAATATAGCAGATCTCCCAGTTTCTTATATTCAGGAAGTGATGATTGTTTGAAGTTGGCCCTGAAATGCTGAAAATTTCTGGAGCATGCTAATCGCATGGTGCCACTGTTTTGGGCACCCAAATGTGCCCTTATGCTACTCAAAAAATTCCAAAACTAACTCGGGATTTATTAAGACCTTTCCCCATCGTACCGCAACTTGAAAATAGAAAAATGGATGTCGGAAAGGTCATCAAATAAATACCCGAAGATCAGAGGTCTAAATGAGAAAGTTTCAACACTTAGCAAATTTTTTTTTTTGAGTGCTAAGCTTCTCTTGGCAAGATAAAAAGGCTTTAACGACTCGACACATCTGAGAGTGAAATATTTAATGGAAAAAAATCAGGGTATCACATCATGTCCCCCTTGAAAACATTTTTCCCCGAATGCCGCTCGTTAGGTTAGGAAGGAAAGGAAAATTGAGGATACGCAACTAAAATAGCTTGATGAACAAGTTTTTATTTTTCTAAGCTTTGGAGAACTTTCGGACGCATAAGCTCATGATAATCACAACGACATAGTTGAGTCTATTACTAAAAGAGTTGGATGAAGAAAAATTATTAACTTCAATTTAAATCCGCATTCACAAAGAAGAGATGAAAGATCTAGGATATGAAAACTCGGGATATCACAATATCTCCCTCTTCGGATCGGTTCTCCCCGAATAATACTAATTGATACACGGGACACTTTATGATCGACCCATAGATTAATACTTGGGTCGGGAACAAAAGCAAAGGCGAAATAGAATTTGGTAACTCGCTTCGACGGAAATAAATCATTCTTGAAATGGTTATGCTCACGGAACTTCAAGTAGTGAGATTGGACCACATCAGAATATGGAAAAAATATATGAATCTGTCGGAATAACTATCAAGTTGAATTTCTAGGTGCACGGACCAAATCAAGACACACTCTCATTCAATTAAGACATGATTCAAAATCTTTCCAAGGAACTTTCAACGCTACCAGGAAGCAATTGGATTTGGGATATGGTCCGAATAATATATATATATATATATATATATATATATATTGAAATAAGGATTTATAACTCGACCCCAATTTTAAGTATGGAGCGTAGGTCGATCAGTCTTATATCAAGATAAAAGTACTAGACCCCACGGAGTACAACTTACTTTCAAGCTTATCAATACGCTTCGCACACCCTTTCTCCATGATACTATTTTCCCTAAATACCAAACTTACTTGATTCAATTCATAATTCTCACAAGGCATTTGAAATCTTGGCTATTCAAATCTAACTAAGCCAAACTCTCTCTCCTCATTTTCAAGCTTAATCTGGAGTCACCAATTCCTCCACCTAACACCGTAACATAGCACCATTCTGAATTATAAATTTACACACATCCACATTATTACAATTCCTTATCTCACAGATAATTCTTATTACCACTCAATCAACTCTAATCCACTTAATACTCACCATTTTCAACCATCATAATCATATCAACAAGTCTTGAAGCTTAGGGAACTATTCATAGGCATATACGTAATTCAACTTATAGCAAGGCCAAAGCTTGCAGCTAATATCCTCAGATAGGAGTTGTATTCACAATACATGAGTGCTATGCAAGATCAATTTACAAGAGCTTTTAGCTTAGACTTCTAAATCAACATAGACACCAAAACTTATCGATAATATAAACTTTAATCTCCGTCCATATATACACGCATGATGTTCAAGCCTATCTTTATAATTACGTATACACTCCTAATCAACACCCATAAAACACCTTTTTCAAATTCTACAATCCTTTATTAAGACAACTTCCGGGCACTATTCTTAAGAAAACACTCTCTAACTTTTCGAATTAACTAAGCCATGCGCAAGACTTCACTTCAATAATTCCCCACCTACAAACCTAGATAAACCATCACACAACCACTTTCACAAACACAACACGAAATGCTTCAAATAACCATGACATCCATCAAAAGCCTAGCCTCAAGCTTACTCCACACTTGACACCTTAGCTAAAAGGAACATGCCACAATCTTTATCAATAAAAACCCGCTCACTCTCTCCTATCGTCACCACTGTTCATCCACACTCCCTCAATTAACGGAAAGTCATGAAAGGGTAGAATATGAAGGGATATTGTGTATGACTTGGTTGGGTTATTGAGGTCGGAAAATTAGGGCATCAAATGCATGAATTCAACCAGAATAAAGATTAACGATTAAGGACACCCAGGACATAAATTGAATCTTATTGGTCGCTAAGGGTGTTGCCGGTGGACTAAATTTGAGTATAAAATAAAACTTAAGCACATGCATTATGAACCGCGCAACTTGAGTTTGGAGTTTATAGCTTATGGAATGTCGATTTTGCCGGCTAGAAAAATTGGGGCTCCATATTTCGATAGTTAGGAGAATACATGTTTTCCAATGGTATGTATGAACATGTATTATGATCGGGGGAATGAAACATAAGGCATGAGAAAATATCAAAGTCATTGAAAAGGCTAGGGTAAAATAGGATCAACACCATTACTTCTCACCACCAACTAGCAACCCATCGATACTCCTACCTAAATCCCCCAATCTTAACTTAGTTAAGACAACACTCCGAATCAATGAATCACCATACAAACTCTAGTCCATGGCATTCGCTTTACTCCAGGTCCCTAGATATACCCATACACAAGATCCATAACTTAACCCGCATAACTACACCCACGAGCGCAAAACCCATTCTTAACATAACTCTGAAATACCCACCAACTTAGACAACTTCAAAAGTTATCATACAACAATTCATGCACTCCGCAGCTTAGATTCTAGCACTTACCATGGATACATCAAACCTTCTCTAAACCATACTAACTTTTTTGTGCTTTACTAATATCACATCACAAACAAACACCCTCGTCAACCTCTAATGCCCAAGTTAATTCACAATTACATTGTATACCACATATCCTTATTCATACTTACCCGATTAAGGATAACACTCACCGCTTAACATTTAATAACTTAAAAAAATCCCTATAACACCTTGAGCATACTACTATCTCAACACATAATATCACACTTGATCACAAACAAATAGACTTAAACTCCTGTACATACGACGCAAACCTACTAAATCTCCTCCCTATCACTAACGTCGTAGCAATTCAATCATTAAATTCATTTTTATCATCACCCGCTATACAATCTTAATAACTCACTCTGACTACAATTAACAACAATCTCAACAACCCTTTACATCTATCAAACACCCCAAACATACTAGTCCACCAAAACCTCAAAACGACAATAATCATCCACAATTCCATGGCCTATGTCATAATAATTTATTAACACCGCCTTCCACCATGTTTCCAACCAATGCAACAACAACAGAGTAAACAACCAGCTGCTAGTGAATCGAAACAGGCCTCACACGACTTCACTAGACTTTGGTTTCATATTTTGAAAAAGGAAATAAATATCAAAACAATTATGCCAGTGAATCAAAATAAGTCCCACACGGCTTCACTAGACTTCAAGTTTTCATCAAAAGATGATCAAAAAATATTTTCAAGAAATAAAAGCCTTGTACACCATAATCAAGGATCCAAGAATATGTGACTCACTTTACCTCAACTGAATGACTCCAGAGGGATGAGGGTACATCTTGAAAGCTATGGAACCTTTTTTAGTAAGCCCAGGAATATAATCAAGAGAGAAAATTAGAACTAGTTAATCACCCTGTCTCAACATTAGTACACGAATAAGGAAAATACGAAATTACATCATGAATTCTAGGGAGAAATTCAAAAACACTTCTGACATAGGCTTAATGTACAACCTTCAAGAATGTACATATGACACCTCAATTTTTTGGAACTCAAGAGCACTAATGAAATCATTTTTTTTGTAGCTCACTTACAAGCCCGTAATATCAGAGAAAATTATCTAAGAAAGCACCATCTATAAGGATTTACGCTTGACTATATCCGGTATTTTAGAACAAGGCAAAATGGCCCAATTTATGCAAGATATGAACCCATATGAATTTTTTAAGGAACCTTTCCACAGCACAATCTACGACTTGAAAGAAAAGGAATGTTTTCCTAAATGCCTCATAACCTTTCGAAGAAAAGTACAAACGTCTCCATACCGGTCTGCAAAACTCTACTCGACACGGCTTCATAGACACCCTAGGACAATTGAACTCTGTTCTCAGATACCAAGCTTGTAACGCCTCGAAATTGAATTATGAGATGTCACATGGTGCTTAAGGTCACAAGTTACCCCATGCTAACCCTTCATCTGGCATAACCCAAAGCAACTAAATAAAATACATAAAATAGAAGTAATAATGCGAAAACAACCCATAACTTAGTCTGACCAACATGAGAGCAAATTTACACGATCACAATTCTGCTCATATTTATACAAATCTGAAACTAAATACACTGACTACTAGTGACTGTCTATGAAGCCTCTACTAACATTGACCAAAGATAGCTGAGTCATGACTCCCAACTACCCCTACTCAATACGACTGAATTAAAATAATACAATACACCTCAAATATGAACAACTCAAGTCCCTAAATCAAAAGGACTAATCACCTGCCGATCGAGAGCTGCGATCCAGCTAAACATGATATGTGAGCTACAACTTGTACCTACATTTTGGTAAGAATGTAGCCCATGGAGATATGTGGGTCAGCACTTTAAAATATACTGAGTATGTGGGGGTGCATGCAATAATATAAATAGTATAATCAATTTCATGAAAACATGCATACGGGCAATGATGACTCACTTGGCTTGAGTTATATCAAATCATACTTTTTGTAATTTCACAATAAACAGTTCCTATGATAAAATCTCATAATTCACGTAAATCATTATAAATCATCCTAAATCGTTATAAATTATCATATCGTAAAAAATCATCATAGGTAATTATAAATCATCATAAATGACCATAAAACATCATAAACATCTCAACTCTTTGAATTAAATCTCGGAGTGACTCGGTAATTCAAGAAACTTAATCTTATGGACATGGGAGTTTCTTATAACCGACAACCCTACGTGAGTTACGTGGAATACCAATGTTTGAGACCCCCATTGGCGGGAGCGTCATACTCTTTGCCAGGGAGTACGAACTTAAAACTGCAATAATCACAATCAAGCTCCCTGGCCAATAATATTATCATCAAACAACCCTACGGTGGCACATAGGTTTGGGGAAATACCAAATTTCTCTCTTGGTGCTAAGTAGTGCTCCTCGACAAGCTTAGAATGCATTAGGAAATCCACCACAACATCACAAGGGTCTATCATAAAGACCAAATCAAATCTCTTTCTCATTTATCAAATCATATCAATTTGTGGATTCCTAACTCAAGACATTTTAGCTCAAAATATTTTAATCATCCTCAACATCAACAAGGTATAAATGATTTGAACCATAACCAACTCAACATTTGGACAAGGATATGAAGATTCAATACGTAATATTTTCAACAATTTAACTCATTAAAACCATCCAGAAAATACCAAGACTCCTTGCAACTTTGATATCAATATACCTAAAACTTAAATCGTCATAAGGAAGCTCAAAATTTGACACATGGCTCGAAAATACTTGGACATACCAATAATTCATTCTTAAACTTAAAACATGGATACATGTTCAAAATATATCAATTTTTGATAGAAACACCAAGAATCCCCATAATAAATCTCAATTCATAGAACAAAAATAGTCAAATACTCATGTGATTAAAAACTTACAATTCAAATCTTTTTAAGTTCATAATCGAATTATTTAGACATAATTCAACTTACAGAACCATATGAATCAATTAAATAATCATAATTAGCAAGCTTGAATAATTTACATATATACATAATCAAAATCTCATGGTAGGATATTTTAGAAATAAATTCATTTGCCAAACTCATAATAATCCATAATAAAATTTAAAGATACGAGCACACGAACGGAAGAATTATTCTTGTTCAAACCCCACATACCTTAAAATTAAAGATTATAATGAATTCTCGCGTCGGAACACTATTCACAAAATTGATTGGTGCATCTCGAAGAGCAAGGAACGGGGACTACATTTATCGAATTAATTTGGAATTTCCATGGTGGAATTGGAAGATTTAGGAAGGGGAATTTAGATGTTTAGGGTTTCTTTCTTGGATTTTGTTTTTAAAAATAACAAACTTTGACGCCCAAAATTAGTTTTTTTGCTTATTTCCATGAAATGGGGCAAGGGTGAAATGACTGGATTGCCCCTAAGGAAATTAAAAAATGGTAGAAAAATCCTGCATACCTTGGCCACAAAAAACTGAATAACTCCTTGTTCGGATATTGGATTTTTGCAAAATTTATATCATTGGAAGGATAACTCAAATATATTTGATTTTATATATGGTAGGCCACCCATTTCGTCATATATAAGGAGTTATGATCGACCAAAGTTGACCCAAATCAAATCCGTTCCTCAATTACTGATTTGACATGCTGAGATAAATTGATCGTAACTTATTACTATGATGTTGGAATGGGGTAAAACTAATTGAATTGGAAATAAGACTCAAAGATATTTCATTTGATATATAGAAGATCTCCCAGTTCCTTATATTCTGCAAGTGATGATCGTTTGAAGTTGGCCCCGAAATGCTGAAAATATCTAGAGCATGCTAATCGCATGGTGCCATTGTTTTGGGCACCCAAACGTTCCTTTATGCTACTCCAAAAATTATGAAACTCACTCCGGATGTATTAAGACCTTTAACCATGAAAACTCAGCTTGAATATAGAAAAAAGGATATCATAAAGGTCATCAAATAAATACCCGAAGATCAGAGGTCTAAATGAGAAAGTTTCAACACTTAGCAATTTTTTTTTGAGTGCTAAGCTTCTCTTAGAAAGATAAAAAGTCTTTAACGACTCGACACATTTGGGAGAGAAATATTTAACGGGAAAAAATTAGGGTATCACAGTAGTAGAGGCTTTATCAGACTAGACTATCAGTTGTGTTTCAGACTTTTCAGTATTTGATATTCAAAATATGTTTCCAGTTATTTCAAGTCAAATTTGATGTGATATAGCATTATTTCTTAATTTTCCATCTTAAAGTGAATGTTAGATGTAGTAGTAGGATCAAAGAGTTAGCTTAGGGCTAGTAGTAGCCTTAAGCACCGTGTGACATCTCGAGATGAGATTTTGGAGCGTTACACAGAGTGGTTGACATATTGATCTAGGAAAAAGGGTTTGAAAGACTAAATGAAGACGATCAAGATGCAGAAATAGACATACTTTTGAGATTTTTAGACTATAAAGACTCAATATATTTGTAGTAAAATTCTCAAGAAAAGATTCAATAGAATATTTGTTCTAAAATCTAAAGAATGTTACTATGACTCGATTAAGTGCAAAACTTTGATATAATAACTAATAAACACTGACTTTGATAAAGAAAATACTATAACTCGTAATATGTAATGGACATTGGTAGTAATTATCAAAAATTAATGATTATAGACAGATCTAAGGCTAACAGCTAAGAAAAAGTAAAGGATCGATTAAAAATGTAATGTTGGGTTACTTGTATACAAATAACAAATATTATGTAACCACTTTCTTCCTCTCTCCCTTTGAGAGTAGGTATGGCTTTAATATCAAATAGATCGGTAGATATTAGGGCATGGACTCTTACTGACAATATTAACTCGGTGATTAACAATAGAACTCTAAATCTTCAAATATGATAGGTTGTGTCATGACCATATTGGTGGCACTCCATAAAAAATAAATGCTCCAATAAACACCATAGACATAAAGTCTAACCTTTAAAATATGATAGGCAATTTTGCATCTATATAGGTGGTATGCCATACAAAATCAAAGCTTTTAATCAACAAACAACAACTTTCTTAGTTTTGAGCTATGCATATACTAATTGATAGTTTGCCTTTGTAATAAATACTTTGCAACCCTCAAAGGAATGTCTTGACTTTGCCGGACTTAGAAGATAACAAATCAATAGTGTTCTTCGTATAAAACTATTCTATGTATGACATAAACAGGTCTTACAGAGGCTCTCCCAGGCCTTTTTCCTTCAAGCATCTGTGGAAAAAAGGTGGACTATGTTAAACCTTAGATCTGCATATTCTTTAGAAGAAAAGAAATCTGAATCAAAAAGCAATCATGCAAACCAAGCCAATCTCATTTCATATTAATGGAAAGGAGTTTGATATCTACATTGCTTGGATGAAGCTGACATCATTTCATATTCAGGGAATGTAACTTCAGAGTTCCATATTGTAATCATATCAAGTACTTATCAAAGTGATTCCTTACCCCACTACTCTGATCTAAATGATTAAAGCACCCATTATTTTGGAAGAAAGACAATAAGAGAGAGAATTTAGCCAACAAATATTTAAATTTATAATATAAAGATTACAAGAGAGGATTTAGGTAGAGAGAGTTTATTCAAAGTAGGGAGGTTAGTATCTAACTAGAGAAATTGATGATCTATATCTAAAGGCCTATGGTTCCTCTTATAGGAGGAGGAAGCTTTAGATAAGTTTTAAGTACAGATAAACTGGGATTAGAATATTCTATCTCTATCCTATCTTCTAAGAGATAAGCCTTATCCATTATGACTAGATAAGCCCTATTTTCTAAGAGATGGGCTGAATAAAAAAAAACACACTATGTTATTGGTATGTGAAAGTATTACAAGTAGGTTAGTTAGTTGATCGCAAGCTCTGTACTGGCAGGTGCATAATCTCCTTGTATTAAAAGTAGGTAAGTCAACAGCTTTAAGATGAAAACATCCAAAAGTGTAATCTATCTGAGAGGGTTTCTTTGAGATGAGGGTAAACCACTGGAAGAGGTAACTCATTGGTGAGGGTAACCTATCTGATAGCATTTATTGGAGTTGAGTTTAACCCAATAAAAAGCGTAACCCACTGTAGTAGGTAAATCGATTGAGCTTGTAGTGAATTTTAACTTCTGGAACATGTATTCATGCATCACCTTTTCAGGCAGTGTTTGATGGTGCTGGTGATAAGCTCACATATGCTTCATTGGCCCACCAATGGATGTTTTGTGTCTCTTTGAGGTGTTCATGCCCTTCAAAGGTTCTTTTTATAAATTTGGCAAAGCATTTATTTTTGTTTGATGAATCTTCACATTCCTATGGAACATGAATATGAATGCATCATAGGAATCCTTGAAGCATCAAATCCAGTAATTTCATGGGTTAAACACAACATGAATCTTTTCAGAGCTGGTTGTATTTGATTTAAATACCTGAAGGCATCACATTTAAACTCTAGGATGATTTATTCTTGATGGCAAAGGTACCATAATAGCCACAAGATTTATTATGGGAAGTCATTAACTAGTTCTCTGAACACATGGCAGAAAGGGTATTCCAGGTGCACTCCGAATGACTTAAGGATGGATCCTCCATACTTTTTGAATTTTTGAAGCTCATAGGAGGTTGTTCTTTCTTTGAGGATAGTTGGATCGAAGGGAACCACATACTGGTTAAACGATCTATTTTAGTACAAATCTCTTTGCTTATATAATGTCCACTAGTTGGAAAATGGCCCGCTGGATATAGCCAATCTATGGTATGGTTATGGATTTGAACTTTTCCTCCACAATCGTTATTGTATGGCCTGCTAGCATATTTGGCAGTGATGATATGAATTCTCTCTTTTGACTAGGGTCCCTGCCCAACTCAAAGTAAACCTTCACAATCTTCTAGAAATGGATATCGTTGATATTTTTGTCAAATAATAGGTACTTCATATCAAAGAGTTATCATTAAAATTTTCCTTTCTCTGGATTGTATCTCTACAGAAAACCTCGAGCAGGATCCTCATGTTTACAAAATAGTACTGGGACTTTAGGTAAATTTTCTTATTGGATATCTTTAGAGAGTTCCACCTATCTCTGAGTATTCCAATTAATCTGGATGTGTACTCTGAGAGTATCATGTATATCTCCAATTTAGCTAGATTATTTTTTGCCATCAAAGTATAGAAGTATTTTATCCTTTGGGGCCAAGATCAAATCTTGATGTCATCGAGAGTGAAGCTATGAAATTTGGTCCAAGGGTTTTCTTTACAGTTATTCCTGGATTTGTCTTTCTTTTTGGAAACTTTAGAGACCTCTGGTCCCTTAGAGTGGTTTATGTTATGGGTGGATAATCATCTTATGTAGATTTAATTAAGGATTCGTGAGTGTCCTTAACATAATTTAATGAATCAATAGACTCTTTGCTTGTTTCTATGTAATCATCAACTGGAAATTTATCGCATATCTTAGAGTATGCATCCATATCAAATGAAACTTATTCAATTGAAAGGATCAATAGGATCGACATCTTCGTTCTTTTCATTACATTTTAAGTAATATTATACTAGATCGGGATCTATTGTGTGTTGTTGATCTGGAATTGAATCATCATTAATGTTCAAGCCATATAGATTTGGGATAAGTTCAGCTGAGTCAGTATCTGGATTATGATGGGATGGTAACCACCTGTGATTGGAAAGTCCATCATTGAGCAAGGGATTCCATTATTTATTTTTGTAAGGAACTTATAGCTTGTGATTTATCAGATTATTATATAAGAAGTTGATGTTGTGGTCTAAGATCATCATGGTCCCTCTATTTATGTCAAATTCTATATTTCTTCTTGAATGCTTCTGATTTACATCGACGTTGGTTTTAACGGAAATGGAATCTTTTCTTTCCTATGCATGATTGGAAATGTCAAACTTTTGTTCGCTTAGAGAATCTTGAGAGGATGACATGGGTGTATGAGAGCTTGAAGGATTGGTGGGAAAGATCTTTTCTTTTGGTCATTTCTTCAACATTTCTTGCTAACTTTGTCTGTGTGTGAGCAACATTCTTTAAAGTATGGTTGATGTTGGACCACGATCTATTTTGGCACATGGCATTCATAGATTACCGGTTGAGCGTTTCTTATTTGTCGCTGAGGGGAATCCTCTCTCTTGTTGGTAGGATAACATTTTTGTCTAGTATCTTTTAACCATGGCTCATGTTATCCTTTTCAAATTATTTGTTTGGTGGGAAATAATTTGACCGACTTGTGCTTATGGGTGACATCATGAGCATATTGGTTGGTGGCTTATTTTTTGTTAGGCTGGTTTTATTCTATGATAGATAGGGTGAGATATCTTCTGGGCAAATGTTGCAACCATAATTTGACTTCAACGGACAATGTCTTGAGAAAGGAAATTTACGCCACACAATATAGTGACTTTCATGAATGAAGTAGTTTATCCAATCATGCTCGTCAATGCTGTTGCCTAGGAACTAGTGTAGGATTTGTGAAATGTCAAATTTTAGAAGGTCGGTGGAAGGTTGGCACATATGGATTGATAAGGTTGTTTTGGGAGGCTTTTTTAGTTGTGTGTGGTCAAAACTGATAGAGTTAGTATTGTTGCATCTCTGGCAAAGATTGGTTTAAGTTGATTGCAGAGGTTGAGGATGGTCTATCAACATCTCATAGTTTGTGACCCATGAATCTTAGAGTACTTTGACAAGTTCATCTATGGAGATCTTCCTTGGGATCTAAGTACACTACGTGGTTCCATTAGTGGTATCTATGTTTAGGAACAAAGCATTTTATCTACCTAGAAGTGATTGATTCAGAGCATGATTCTAGACTCACCAAGCTACCTGGTAGTACAGTTTTGTCTGGATGGTATCTCTGACCTGCGGAGCTCAAAGAATATGAACTTGGATCTTCAATGCATCCGGTAGATACGGATCAGAGAGAGACATGTTGAAGTTAGGAAATATGGTGC